>NC_134882.1:22197264-22217264 GCF_041734735.1 Babylonia areolata | reverse complement strand
CTGTTGTGATGGTGACGATGATATAATGCTTTTAGACATGACGTTAAAACGATCCACCACGTGATGCAGGGCATCAATCTGAGTGGCGGTCAGAAGCAGCGCGTGAACCTGGCCCGTGCTGTATACAGTGACAGCGACATCTACCTGCTGGATGACCCCTTGTCCGCAGTGGACAGTCACGTGGGGAAAGCCATCTTCACTGACGTCATCGGTCCTAAAGGAATGCTGAAGGGCAAGGTCAGTTTGAACATGTGGAGTTCGTTCTCAGAGAGAGAGACAGAGAGACAGAGAGAGACAGAGATCGTGTGTTCACGAATTTTTAAGGAAGGGAAGGGGGGTGGGGGTGGGGAGAGTGTGTGTATTAATAAAGTCATGCTGTGAGTGAATGAATAAGATCGCGCAACGCGATGTGGAGATTATGACAAAGTTTTGTATTTGATAATGATATATGGCGCAAACTCCTCATATAATGGGCTCTAATACGTACACAACAGTGCATTATACCATAGGAGAGCACATGAGGACAAAGAAGTGGAAAAATATCAATATTCACCAATGCAAGTCAATTTAGCGTTCACACAAATATTTAAAACAGTTCAGTAGTGCACAGCTGAAACACTATGACATGTACTATACTCATATAGAAGCCAGCACTTCTCGCATCGTACTGTTACCTCGCATCAGATTTGATAGGAATATTCTCCACAACCAGTCACACACACAGCAGGTCAAAACAGTGAAACTGTGCAAAGAGTATTCTTAGGAAATTAAAACTCCTTTGTATCTCTGACCATGTCTTATGCTGACTGAGATGTCAGTACTTATTTGACTTCTATGACAAGAAAGCATATGTATGTGTGGAAACATGGGGGTGGTTTAGAGATATTGTAGCAACAGTTATCTATGACAGCCCCACAGTAATAGTTTGGCTGGTTGGAAGAGGAAACGATCTATGTTTGTCATGTACATGCAGGTCTGTCTGTTGCAGTCAAAATGTCTGTACCATTGTCTTGTATATGCAGGTCTGTCTGTTGCAGTCAAAATGTCTGTATCAGTGTCTTGTATATGCAGGTCTATCTGTTGCAGTCAAAATGTCTGTATCAGTGTCTTGTATATGCAGGTCTATCTGTTGCAGTCAAAATGTCTGTATCAGTGTCTTGTATATGCAGGTCTGTCTGTTGCAGTCAAAATGTCTGTATCAGTGTCTTGTATATGCAGGTCTATCTGTTGCAGTCAAAATGTCTGTATCAGTGTCTTGTATATGCAGGTCTATCTGTTGCAGTCAAAATGTCTGTATCAGTGTCTTGTATATGCAGGTCTGTCTGTTGCAGTCAAAATGTCTGTATCAGTGTCTTGTATATGCAGGTCTGTCTGTTGCAGTCAAAATGTCTGTATCAGTGTCTTGTATATGCAGGTCTATCTGTTGCAGTCAAAATGTCTGTATCAGGGTCTTGTATATGCAGGTCTATCTGTTGCAGTCAAAATGTCTGTACCAATGTCTTGTATATGCAGGTCTGTCTGTTACAGTCAAAATGTCTGTACCAATGTCTTGCATATGCAGGTCTGTCTGGTGCAGTCAAAATGTCTGTACCAATGTCTTGTTTATGCAGGTCTGTTTGTTGCAGTCAAAATGTCTGTATCAATGTCTTGTATATGCAGGTCTGTCTGTTGCAGTCAAAATGTCTGTACCAGTGTCTTGTATATGCAGGTCTGTCTGTTACAGTCAAAATGTCTGTACCAATGTCTTGTATATGCAGGTCTGTCTGTTGCTGTCAAAATGTCTGTATCAGTGTCTTGTATATGCAGGTCTGTCTGTTGCAGTCAAAATGTCTGTACCAGTGTCTTGTATATGCAGGTCTGTCTGTTGCTGTCAAAATGTCTGTATCAGTGTCTTGTATATGCAGGTCTGTCTGTTGCCTGTCAAAATGTCTGTATCAGTGTCTTGTATATGCAGGTCTATCTGTTGCTGTCAAAATGTCTGTACCAGTGTCTTGTATATGCAGGTCTGTCTGTTGCTGTCAAAATGTCTGTACCACGTTAGGGCAGCAGCAGTCGTGTTACGGCTTTTCAATAGAACATCATTTGTTCAAAAACAGCTCGGTGAATTCCTGAACAATTTAAGCGTATGTTTGAACATGCGTTCCGAGCAGGAGAACATTGCACGCTTTTAGTTTGTGTGTGTGTGGGGCGGGTGCGAGGGGGGAGGAGTGGGGGGTTCTTTGTGCATGTGCGCGCGCTCGGACAAATTGATACCCTCACGTGCACATGTACAGGAATGGAGATGGAAGTCAGTGCACATTCAATCATTGTGTACAGAATCACCAGTCCTCTCTTGGTGGACAAATAAAGTCTAAGTGAAGAATAAAAGTTTTTTTTTCTTTTTCTTTTTTTTGTGCCTTCACAGACGCGCGTGCTGGTGACGCACGGTATACACTGGCTCCCTCTGGTGGACGAAATCGTGGTGCTGAAAGAAGGGCAGATCAGCGAGGTGGGCAGCTACAGCCAGCTGCTGCAGCACAACGGAGACCTCGCCCAGCTGCTGAGGTCGTTCTTCATCCAGGAGGACAGGGAGGTGGACAGCGACGTGAGTGAGGAGGAGCTCACAGACCCTGAAGGCAGGTGGTTTACTTTGTCATTGGGTCATGCTATTGAGGTGTCATGCGTATTAAGGTGTCATTCATTTTCACTTCGCCCTAGCAAGCGCAATACTGCATACATCGAGCTGAAAAATGTATCAGAAAATAAAACCACCTTTGTTCGTTCCTGTAAGTGTTTCTTTTTTTGTGTGTAACATAGTGTGAGTTAAACTGATCGCCTGAAGTGGAGTATCCTTCGCTCCTCAAAACACAGCGCGGTAAAAAAAAAAAAAAAAAAAAGTTTGCCGACGTCTGCTTCTGGTCTGAGAGGGTTGGTGACAAAAATAGGTTACGGACACTGCTCCATACAAACAGTCGACTTAATTAAGAGACCTATCAAATAAAAGATCACGTTCTCTACTTTTACGTGGGCTAAGTTTCCAATTGATATATAATACTCGATTTATTAAAAAACAAAACAAAACAAAAAAAAAAAAAACAAAAAAAAAAAACGTGGCTCAAAATTTACCTATTTTTCTTGACGCTCTACTGCGATTCTAGATAAAAAAAATTTTTTTAGTCAAACCCACCACTGAAAAAGCCATTCTTTCATCTTTAGAAAGCTTTATAAAATTACCCGAAAGCTTTTAAGGAGCAGCGCCTTTTAACGAAAAAGTGGAGACCGTATTTTTTATACCACTGATCAGCTACCACTGATCAATGCCCGGCTTCATGTCTGAGTATGTATGTGTGCGTCCCTGAAATTTGATTGAATGACATAGGAAACGAATGATGAGCGCCCAATGGCAACCGTCAGTTAGCTCTACCCAGGTAGGCAGCCTGTTGTGCAAATGACCCCGTGTTTGTAAAGCGCTTAGAGCTTGGTCTCCGACCGAGGATAGGCGCTGTATAAGTATCCATGTCATTATCATTAAAGTGTTAAAATCTCCTGTGTAAATTGTTTTCGTAATACATGCATCCAAAAGATGCACACAGGTACAAATCTTTTCCATCCATGATGCACATACACAATACATAATGTATCAACGCACACACGTCTAACCCACCGCCCCTTCCCCCACATACACATGGTCACACAATACGGCACATGCACAGATACCCATTAACTGAAGCACGCATTTATTTACATATGCATGTTTATTCCTACAAAAGTGTCAGAAACTGGAACAAGACCATGGACGAATGGTTTTTAGATGTGTGGTCAACAAAACAGAATGCAAATAAGACTTTGAAAAACACGCAAGGGATACAATTTATATATGAAGCCACTAGATGGAAATATGACTTTGAAAAACACGGTAAGGGATACAATTCTATATGTAGCCACTAAATAGGGTATTTTTTTCCATGAAGATTGAATTCTCTAAATACACGATATTTCACAGTGACCATTACAGAGAACTTTCACACACGTCTAATAGAACAATGTTCAGTCAGAATACATAACTTACAAAAGATCATTGCAAAGAAGTTTAACTCACATCGAATATGGATGGCAGTGATCAAGCTGATACATACTAATGTTTTCGGATTACAGTAATGGTGTGTGTGTTTGACCATTGAAAACAATAACAAAAGATCAAACAACAGAAAAAAGTCACAAAAAGCAAACAGAGCCGTGGTCAGGTCATATAAAACTTTCTAGACTTGTATTCATCATTATTTGTTTAATTGTCTATTGTTTTGCAATGCGGTTGATTGTGTCATGAAAAACATATTCACCCACGCTCTCCCCCACCCAAACGAAGCGAAACACTTTAAACCCGAGACACTTCAAACCCGAAACACTTCAAACCCAAGAACACTTCAAACACCAAACACTTTAAACCCGAGACACTTCAAACCCGAAACACTTCAAACCCAAGAACACTTCAAACACCAAACACTTCAAACCCGAGACACTTTCAACCCGAGACACTTCAAACCAGAAACACTTTAAACCCGAGACACTTCAAACCCGAGAACACTTCAAACCCCGAGACACTTCAAACCCGAAACACTTCAAACCAGAAACACTTCAAACCCGAGAACACTTCAAACCCGAGACACGTTTAACCCGGAACACTTCAAACCCGAGACACTTTAAGCCCGAAACACTTCAAACCCGAAACACTTCAAAACCGAGAACACTTCAAACCCGAAACACTTTAAACACTAAATGATGATAAGACTGAATTTATGATAACCTGTCCAAAGAAGTTTCGTCAACATCCTTCCTTTCCTGACTCTGTTCTGATCAATAGCACACCTGTTTCACTTTATCCTTCTGTTCGGTAGTCTTGGTGTAATCCTAGACCAGTCTCTTTCCTTCCAACAGCACATTTCGAATATCTGTAAAGTTGCCTGTTTGGAACTGCGTAGAATCAGCTCTATCCGCCACTATCTCTCAACCGATGCAACCAAGACACTTGTGTGCTCTCTGGTTCTCTCAAGATTGGATTACTGCAACTCTCTTTTGGCCGGCCTTCCCAAATATCTGTTAGACAGACTCCAACGAATTCAGAATAACGCTGCCAGACTCATTTGCAGAGCTTCTAAATTTGACCATGTTTCTCCTCTCCTTCAGTCTCTCCACTGGTTGCCTGTTTCTGATCGAATAGACTATAAGCTATCCACTCTGACCTTTTCTGCAGTCAACGGATCTGGGCCCCAAGTATCTTTCTGAACTCCTCCATATCTATTCCCCGTCTCGCCAGCTCCGTTCTTCCTCTGATACTCGACTTCTCAGGATACCTCACGTCAGAAGTAAGACCTATGGACACAGATCGTTTTCTTTTCAATCGCCAAAGACGTGGAACAAGCTCCCTGATAACCTCCGTCATTCTGATTCCCTCGCATCTTTTAAATCTCGTCTCAAAACTCATCTTTTCCCTCAGCAGTAAGTTCAATTGTGGCAGGCCCACTTCCTTTGCGTTAGCTGTGCTTGATTATGTGTGTATACATATGTATGTGTACATAACTACATGCACCATCTTCTTCATCTGTATTGAATGTGTATTGTATGTGCGTGCGTTTATGTAAGTTTGTGCCTGCCTATGTGTGTGTATGTGTAAGGGTGGCTGTTAGATACACATGTATTGTTAAAATGTATGTATGCAGTGTGTGTGTTTGTGTAACATTTTGGTGTGTGTATGTAACATAGATGTAATGTTTTATGTTAACAAAGCGTTTTTGTAAAGCACCTAGAGCAGATTTCCGGATAGTGTGCTATATAAATATCCATTATTATTATTATTATTATTATTAAACACGAAACACTTCAAAACCGAGACACGTTAAACCCGAGACACTTTAAACCTGAGACACTTTCAACCCGAAACACTTTAAACCCGAAACACTTCAAACCCGAAACACTTTCAACCCGAAACATTTCAAACCCGAAATACTTTAAACCCGAGACACTTCAAACCCGAGACACTCTAAACCCGAGACACTTCAAACCGAGACACTTTAAACCCGAGACACTTCAAACCCGAAATGCTTTGAACCCGAGACACTTTAAACCCGAGACACTTCAAACCCGAGACACTTCAAACCCGAAACACCTTAAACACGAGAACACACACACGCCAAGGCACGGAACCACAAGCAACTGTGACAGTTATTGTCATTGAGTGCACATGTGTTCTTGTCTTGGAACACGTCATAGAACTGATACTGATACAGCGTCTGTCTTTGATCAGAGACCAAACAAACTCTTGGCGCTTTCCAAACAGTCATATTTGCACAACAGGCTCCATAGCTGGGTAGAGCCGACTGACTGCTGTCTTCAGACGCTCATCATTCGTTTCCTGTGTCATTCAGACAGGCTTCAGTCACACACACACACACACACACACACACACACACACACACACACACACACACGCACGCACGCACGCACGCACGCACAGTATATTAGATTATATGTTGCAGTGATAGCGATGAGGGAAAAGGTGTGGGCGGACGTGGAGTCTGCAACAACAGATGTCACAGACGCTGGTACGTCCGGGGATGAACTGAGCCGTCCTCTGATTGGCCTCATTTCGCGTCGCCATAGGAGGAGGAGGAGGTATGCCTTCACTGAAACTTGACTTCTTTGCGGGAGTCAGGGGCACACAATTTCAAGACACTGCGGGTACAGTCCATTGGTGTGAAGTTGTGTGTGTTGTTAAAGGAACAGGTGTTGTGAAGTAGTGTGTGTTAAAGGAACAGGTGTTGTGAAGTTGTGTGTGTGGTTAAAGGAACAGGTGTTCTGAAGTTGTGTGTGTTGTTAAAGGAACAGGCGTTACTGTACCGTCCAGTGGCGTGAAGTTGTGTGTGTTGTTAAAGGAACAGGTGTTGCTGTACCGTCCAGTGGCGTGAAGTTGTGTGTGTTGTTAAAGGAACAGGTGTTGCTGTACCGTCCAGTGGCGTGAAGTTGTGTGTGTTGTTAAAGGAACAGGTGTTGCTGTACCGTCCAGTGGCGTGAAGTTGTGTGTGTTGTTAAAGGAGCAGGCGTTGCTGTACCGTCCAGTGGCGTGAAGTTATGTGTGTTGTTAAAGGAACAGGTGTTGTGAAGTTGTGTGTGCTGTTAAAGGAACAGGTGTTGTGAAGTTGTGTGTGTTGTTAAAGGAGCAGGGGTTGCTGTACCGGCCAGTGGCGTGAAGTTGTGTGTGTTGTTAAAAGAACAGGCGTTGTTGTACCATCCAGTGGTGTGAAGTTGTGTGTGTTGTTAAAGGAACAGGTGTTGTGAAGTTGTGTGTGTTGTCAAAGGAACAGGCGTGGCTGTACCGTCCAGTGGTGTGAAGTTGTGTGTGTTGTCAAAGGAACAGGCGTGGCTGTACCGTCCAGTGGTGTGAAGTTGTGTGTGTTGTTAAAGGAACAGGCGTGGCTGTACCGTCCAGTGGTGTGAAGTTGTGTGTGTTGTTAACGGAACAGGTGTTGCTGTACCGCCCAGTGGTGTGAAGTTGTGTGTGTTGTTAACGGAACAGGTGTTGTGAAGTTGTGTGTGCTGTTAAAGGAACAGGTGTTGTGAAGTTGTGTGTGTTGTTAAAGGAGCAGGGGTTGCTGTACCGGCCAGTGGCGTGAAGTTATGTGTGTTGTTAAAAGAACAGGCGTTGTTGTACCATCCAGTGGTGTGAAGTTGTGTGTGTTGTTAAAGGAACAGGTGTTGTGAAGTTGTGTGTGTTGTCAAAGGAACAGGCGTGGCTGTACCGTCCAGTGGTGTGAAGTTGTGTGTGTTGTCAAAGGAACAGGCGTGGCTGTACCGTCCAGTGGTGTGAAGTTGTGTGTGTTGTTAAAGGAACAGGCGTGGCTGTACCGTCCAGTGGTGTGAAGTTGTGTGTGTTGTTAACGGAACAGGTGTTGCTGTACCGCCCAGTGGTGTGAAGTTGTGTGTGTTGTTAACGGAACAGGTGTTGCTGTACCGCCCAGTGGTGTGAAGTTGTGTGTATTGTTAAAGGAACAGGCTTTGCTGTACCGTCCAGTGGTGTGAAGTTGTGTGTTGTTAAAGGAACAGGTGTTGTGAAGTTGTGTGTGTTGTTAAAGGAACAGGTGTTGTGAAGTTGTGTGTTGTTAAAGGAACAGGTGTTGTGAAGTTGTGTGTTGTTAAAGGAACAGGCTTTGCTGTACCGGCCAGTGGCGTAAAGTTGTGTGTATTGTTAAAGGAACAGGTGTTGCTGTACTGGCCAGTGGCGTGAAGTTGTGTGTGTTGTTAAAGGAACAGGTGTTGCTGTACCGTCCAGTGGCGTGAAGTTGTGTGTGTTGTTTATGGAACAGGTGTTGTGAAGTTGTGTTTGTTCTTAAAGGAACAGGTGTTGTGAAGTTGTGTGTGTTGTTAAAGGAACAGGTATTGTGAAGTTGTGTGTGTTGTTAAAGGAACAGGTGTTGCTGTACCGTCCAGTGGTGTGAAGTTGTGTGTGTTGTTAAAGGAACAAGTGTTGCTGTACCGTCCAGTGGTGTCAAGTTGTGTGTGTTTTTAAGGAGCAGACGTTGTTGTACCGGTTTATCATGCCCACTGTGCTACTGATATTACGCGGGTTTTTGGTTTGTTGTTGTTTTTAATTGTTGGTGTTGTTTCTGCAAGAACTAGATGATATTGAACTGTGGTACTGCTGAAGCCATCTCTGCTGCTGTTGCTGCTGCTGCTACAACTGGCGCTACAATTATCACATGAAGGGACAAATCTCAGAGACTACCTATACGTGAGACTGGGCCTGGAGCTCTCAGAGGACCATGTTTCTATTGCAGAGATGTAAGCAAAGGAGACGTGATGCGTACAGCCATTGATATGAACAGTAGGAAAACATGGCCGAGGACCTGTACTTGTCAGTTATCGACAAGGAAAGATGTGGAGGGAAGCAGAGGAACAGCGAATCTTACGTAGGGTTAATTAATGGTTAAAGGTTAACTCACTCAGTACGGCCAGTCCTCTCTTCTCCTCTACACAGACCCCTCGGATGTCCAGTGGGTGTCTGAATGACCCAAGCTTTAGCTTCCGTCGTCAGAATTGTGGTATTCTTTGTCAACATTCACCTCTTCAATATAAGAACCTTCCGCTTGCAATATTTTGATGATGGTAATTGGGGCGAAACGCTGTTGACGTCGTCTCTTTCGCCGTTCGTATAGAAAGAGTTAAAGGTCTCACAGCCTTTCACGGCCCTTCGGAACAACGAATTCATACCCACTGTGTCTAGGGCTCCGCATTGGAAGGCGGGGCGCAGTCCTCTCCTTCCGGTGGTTCAAACCTTCCCCAGCCGGTCAGGTGTCTTTCGCTCACTCCTGGGTGAAGTGGGGAGCATCGGTATAAACTGTCATTCCCAAAGACACTACAACATGCCGAAACGGGGCCTCGAACCCTGGTCACCGCCGAACACTGAACCCAGAAGCCCAACGTCTAACCGATTCTGTCACTGCGCCACATGCTGAATCTCACTGACGGCAGTGGAAAGCACACACTGCTGCTGATCATACTGAATCTCACTGACGGCAGTGGAAAGCACACATTGCTGCTGATCATACTGAATCTCACTGACGGCAGTGGAAAGCACACATTGCTGCTGATCATACTGAATCTCACTGACGGCAGTGGAAAGCACACACTGCTGCTGATCATACTGAATCTCACTGACGGCAGAGGAAAGCACACATTGCTGCTGATCATACTGAATCTCACTGACGGCAGTGGAAAGCACACACTGCTGCTGATCATACTGAATCTCACTGACGGCAGAGGAAAGCACACATTGCTGCTGATCATACTGAATCTCACTGACGGCAGTGGAAAGCACACACTGCTGCTGATCATACTGAATCTCACTGACGGCAGAGGAAAGCACACATTGCTGCTGATCATACTGAATCTCACTGACGGCAGAGGAAAGCACACATTGCTGCTGATACTGATGCAACGTTTTCCCTGCGGGGTGTGTGCAACAGGGACTGTCGCTCCACGAACAAACTGCTCAGAATCTGTACAAAGTCCCAGGGCGAAAATAACGACAGGTGAGATTCGTTGTAAAGAGCTCTTCCAGTACATTGTACACAAAGCTTCTGCTACTCTTCTCCAACTTTCCACTGTTCTACCGACATACTGTACACAAAGCTTCTGCTACTCTTCCACAACCTTCCACTATTCTACCGATATACTGTACACAAAGCTTCTGCTACTCTTCCACAACCTTCCACTATTCTACCGATATACTGTACACAAAGCTTCTGCTACTCTTCCACAACCTTCCACTATTCTACCGATATACTGTACACAAAGCTTCTGCTACTCTTCCACAACCTTCCACTCGACATACTGTACACAAAGCTTCTGCTACTCTTCCACAACCTTCCACTATTCTACCGATATACTGTACACAAAGCTTCTGCTACTCTTCCACAACCTTCCACTATTCTACCGATATACTGTACACAAAGCTTCTGCTACTCTTCCACAACCTTCCACTATTCTGCCGACATACTGTACACAAAGCTTCTGCTACTCTTCCACAACCTTCCACTATTCTACCGATATACTGTACACAAAGCTTCTGCTACTCTTCCACAACCTTCCACTATTCTACCGATATACTGTACACAAAGCTTCTGCTACTTTTCTCCAGCCTTCCACTATTCTACCGACATACTGTACACAAAGCTTCTGCTACTCTTCCACAACCTTCCACTATTCTGCCGACATACTGTACACAAAGCTTCTGCTACTCTTCCACAACCTTCCACTATTCTGCCGACATACTGTACACAAAGCTTCTGCTACTCTTCTCCCGCCTTCCACTGTTCTACCGATATACTGTACACAGAGCTTCTGCTACTTTTCTCCAGCCTTCCAGTATTGCTGTCAGGACTCTTGCTGCTTGCAGTGCTCGCAGTCCTGTTGGTATTCCTTTCTTTTTGTTGTTTTGCTTCGTTTGTTATTTTTGTTTTGCTTTTTGCTCGATCATTATGTTTCGGAATTGTGACTTCCCTGTTGTTTCTTCTTGTCATTGTGATTCTTGCTTTGCTTCCGCTCTTTCACAGACAAACGAATTCATACATGATATAAAATCTTTTTTTTTCTCCAAAATCATTTATTCGATTAGTTAGTTGTTTATTTAATCATTTGTTTATCTATATTATAGGAAGGAAGCGCCGTGGTAGAGTCTTGTAAGGCGTTTGGCCCGATGTCCACCAGGGATCTGGTTCCAGAGGTCGTTTCGGCTTGATGTTGTGTCCTTTGGAAAGGCACTTTACTCCGAATTTCCTCACCCAGCCAGGTGTGAATGGTACCTGGATTGGTTGGGGCAGGTTAAGACGGCGGAAGGTGAGGACTGGGCCCCGCCTTCCGAATCCGAGCCGTAGACAGTGGAGGTCATGGAGGTACTCAGAAAATGTGATAAATTGATACGATTCATTTTAAATGATCGGGTTACAGGTATTCATGGGGTTTGAATCCCCGCGTCTAAATTTTCTTCATGGTGTACGCATTAAATATCAATGTCAATGAAACATGGACACAGGTGCAAATCTTTCCCAGCCATTGTGCACAAACGCACAGCACACGAAAATGAATGCTTGTGAGATCTTATTTTAATGAGACATGCATCTGAATTACAATTGTAAGTAAAGAAGATATGGACACTCACCCAGCCATTCAGGTAGACATACACATTGTGGTCCCTGGTTACACTGATCTTTGTTTTATGCTGGATGATGTTACAGGTAGACATACACATTGTGGTCCTTGGCAACACTGATCTCTGTTTTATGTTGGGTGATGTTGCAGGTAGACATACACATTGTGGTCCTTGGCAACACTGCTCTTTGTTTTATGTTGGGTGATGTTGCAGGTAGACATACACATTGTGGTCCTTGGCAACTGCTCTTTGTTTTATGTTGGGTGATGTTGCAGGTAGACATACACATTGTGGTCCTTGACAACACAGCTCTTTGTTTTATGTTGGGTGATGTTGCAGGTAGACATACACATTGTAGTCCTTGGCAACACTGCTGTTTGTTTTATGTTGGGTGATGTTGCAGGTAGACATACACATTGTGGTCCTTGGCAACACTGATCTCTGTTTTTTGCTGGATGATGTTGCAGACAGCGCAGACCTGAATATAGTGGTCCATAACTATACAGATTTGTGTGTGTGTGTGTGTGTGTGTGTGTGTGTGTGTGTGTGTGTGTGTGTGTGTGTGTGCGTGCGTGTGTGTGTGTGTGTGTGTGTGTTAATGTTGGATGATGTGTGTTGCAGGAAAGGGGACAGCGCCCGCTGCAGTCCAAGGCAGACAGAAACTGACGAAAAGCTGGGTGAACAAGGAAGACTGACCCAGTCAGAGACCGTTAAGAAAGGAAAGGTAAGTGGAGTCAGGAGTTTCGGTGATCAAACAGCTTACCATACAAAATAATTCATAAAAAAGTAAAAGGAAAAAGGTAGGGGAGACAACTGTGAAATCCTACTGGAAGGGTCGGACCAGTGGACTGCTCTCCCTTTGTAGTGAAACAAAAAGCAAATGAAGGGGAGGGGAGAAGAGAGGTGGACAGCTGTTGATTTATCATGTGAAGAAACACGTGGAAACAACTTAGTACCGGTCCAGGCCAGTCGACTTCTAGACACACACGTACACACACACACACAACCCCCTCCGCCACCCCCACCCCCACACACGCGCGCGCACACACATACATGATGTTATCAGAAATAAGAGGGATAATCAACTCCAACTCAGTTTGTTAAATTTGACATAAACATTATATACTGTGCTCATTTTTTTAAATTATCTGTTTATTCATTTATTTATTCATTTATCTTTTTTTCAGTTCCCAATGTCATCATTTCTGTACTACCCCCAAACTGGGGGCTGGGTGTGCATGCTGACAGCTGTTTTCTTCTTCTCCGCTTTCCGAGCGGTTAGCGTCATGACCAACTTCTGGCTCCGTCACTGGACCGAGGACCCCATCCTCAGCAACCAATCGTTGGCTGGATCAGAGGTCTTCGTGAATACCAATAACTTCTACCTCACCCGCTACGGCCTGCTTGGCGTGCTTCAAGGTGATGGTCATTGCAGTGCTGAAGGTGCGCTGTGTAGTTCTGGGGTGATCCCCGGTTTGATGCAGTGATGGAAAGTCATTATTATAACCTCCCTCCGTTTCATACATTCTGTGACTAAGTACATATAGATGGAGTTTGTTATTTTATATTTTTAAAAAAAGGGAAAGAAGCATCAAAGCATGCAGCAAGTGCATTTTAATCGGAAGGCGCACACGTGTGCAGGAATATTCACTCGAACGAACCGGTATGCAGGCGCAAGCAGACAAGCGCATATATGATGATAGATGGTAAAAGTTTGTATATAATGTCATACATGAGATTTTATTCGACAATCTCAAAACTGCTTGTTCTGGAGCCGTAGTGTTCTGTATTATAATTAGTATTAGTTCGTAATGTATGCAACCAGGATCCCATGCATAATATAACGATAACTTGTGCGTTTGCTTTGTCATTTTTCTCTTGGTGTTTGCCTTGTCATTTTTCTCTTGGTGTTTGTGTAGTCCCTTTTCTCTTAGCGTTTGTGTAGTCTTTTTTCTCTTGGTGTTTGTGTAGTCCTTTTTCTCTTGGTGTTTGTGTAGTCATTTTTTCTCTTGGTGTTTGTGTAGTCCTTTTTCTCATGGTGTCTGTGTAGTCATTTTTCTCTTGGTATTATTTTGTGTAGTCATTTTGTGTAGTCATTATTCTCTTGGTGTTTATGTAGTCCTTTTTGTCTTGACGTTTGTGTAGTCCTTTTTCTCTTGAAGTTTGTGTATTCATTTTTGTCTTGGCGTTTGTGTTGTCCTTATTGTCTTGGCGTTTGTGTAGTCATTTTTCTCCTGGTGTTTGTGTAGTCATTTTGTGTAGTCCTTTTTGTCTTGACGTTTGTGTAGTCCTTTTTCTCTTGACGTTTGTGTATTCATTTTTGTCTTGGCGTTTGTGTAGTCCTTTTTGTCTTGACGTTTGTGTAGTCCTTTTTCTCTTGGCGTTTGTGTAGTCCTTTTTGTCTTGACGTTTGTGTAGTCCTTTTTGTCTTAACGTGTGTGTAGTCATTTTTTGTCTTAACATGTGTGTAGTTCTTTTTCTCTTGGCGTTTAACGGGCTATACTGGATGACGACCATCCGAGCCAGCAGACGCCTACACGACGGATTGATCACGAGCATCCTCCGTGCACCCATGACCTTCTTTGACACAACTCCCACTGGACGGATCATGAACAGAATCTCCGCTGACATGGAAAATGTAGGGTTGTCCTCCTCCCTCGCCACCACACTCTCCACCCCGCCTCTCTTTCGCTGCTGCAAGCGCGAGTTGATCGTTTATGTGTGCTGTGGCAACAACGTTGAACTCAAAGGGTTAAGAGTGTACTATGATATATATATATATATATATATATATATATATATATATATATATATATATATATATATATATATATCAATGTGTGTGTGTTTGTGTGTATCTTGCAATGGTCCCATCTGTATTGAACTTGCTTTGTGTCGACTGCTTTGATTGGAATAATATTGGACACTTTACACAGATGGCACCGGGGAAACGTGAGTAAAGTCAGCAGAAATTCTGTTAGCAGTGCACCATCAATGTAAAGTCAGCAGAAATTCTGTTAGCAGTGCACCATCAATATAAAGTCAGCAGAAATTCTGTTAGCAGTGCACCATCAATGTAAAGTCAGCAGAAATTCTGTTAGCAGTGCAGTAAAGTCAGCAGAAATTTTGTTGACAGTGCACCATCAATGTAAAGTCAGCAGAAATTCTGTTAGCAGTGCAGTAAAGTCAGCAGAAATTCTGTTAGCAGTGCAGTAAAGTCAGCAGAAATTCTGTTAGCAGTGCAGTAAAGTCAGTAGAAATTCTGTTAGCAGTGCACCATCAGTGTAAAGTCAGCAGAAATTCTGTTGGCAGTGCACCATCAGTGTAAAGTCAGGAGAAATTCTGTTGTGCACTATCAGTGTAAAGTCAGCAGAAATTCTGTTGGCAGTGCACCATAAGTGTAAAGTCAGCAGAAATTCTGTTAACAGTGCACCATCAGTGTAAAGTCAGCAGAAATTCTGTTAGCAGTGCAGTAAAGTCAGAAGAAATTCTGTTAGCAGTGCACCATCAGTGTAAAGTCAGCAGAAATTCTGTAGCAGTGCAGTAAAGTCAGCAGAAATTCTGTTAGCAGTGCAGTAAAGTCAGAAGAAATTCTGTTAGCAGTGCACCATCAGTGTAAAGTCAGCAGAAATTCTGTAGCAGTGCAGTAAAGTCAGCAGAAATTCTGTTAGCAGTGCACCATCAGTGTAAAAGTCAGTAGAAATTCTGTTAGCAGTGCACCATCAGTGTAAAAGTCAGCAGAAATTCTGTTGTCAGCAGTATGCGATGAACGGAAAACTGGCAGATGACAAGTTAAATAATCAAAAGCTGAAGAACTAATGGAACGACGATCATATGACTAGCATTAGTGAAGACATGAACAGTAATGACACTGAAACACAACTGTTTATTGTATTTCACATAAGATAAATTACTGCAAAGCATCGACCTCAAATTAAACATCGGAATCAATAGCAAACAACGAAATTCAGGAAAGATGTATAACTCAAACAGAAATATGATATATAATATGATATGACTTGAATCTTTCCTGGATGTTGGGAATAACGTCAAAATGTTTAAAACTTCTACATAAATGTGTTAGCAAAAAAGGTGTTTTACAATGGATTCTCATTTGCATAGAAAACACTAAGAACATGAAAAAATATTTTTTAAACAGAGTGAAAGAAGACCAAAATCAGCCAGCCAAGTAAACACACAGAAGGATACACACACACACACACACACACACACACACACACACACACACACACACACACACACACACACACACACACACACACACACACACACTCATTCACTCACTCACTCACAGACATACACATACATTCACACGTATTTTTTAAAACTAGTACTGTGCCATCACCTTCACCGTCTATTGTTGATGTTTTCGCTAACGCCAGTGTCATTATCATGATCGTCGTTGTCATTTCCCCCATTTCTCGTTTCTTTTTCACTCTCTCGTTTTTCTCTTAGATTTGCATTGGGAAAAGACAAGAACCCAACTCCGATGACATAGGAAATGTTTTTGATTAAAATATAGAGGACTTCCCACAATTTCTCGCAATTGAGAGAAAACGTGGGAGGTGAACGACCACTATTTCTCGCAATCCCACGATTTCTCTCTAAGTGAAATAAATCGTGGGATTGCGAGAAATCGTTGGCTTACACAGTACATTCTAGAAAGCAGTCTTGACTTTTCAGGTAGATAGTTTGATACATTCTAGAAAGCAGTCTTGACTTTTCAGGTAGATAGTTTGATATATTCTAGAAAACAGTGTTGACGTTTCAGGTAGATAGTTTGATACATTCTAGAAAGCAGTCTTGACTTTTCAGGCAGATAGTTTGATACATTCTAGAAAGCAGTCTTGACTTTTCAGGTAGATAGTTTGATACATTCTAGAAAGCAGTCTTGACTTTTCAGGCAGATAGCTTGATATATTCTAGAAAGCAGTGCTGACGTTTCAAGTAGACAGTTTGATACATTCTAGAAAGCAGTGTTGACGTTTCAAGTAGATAGTTTGATGCATTCTAGAAAGCAGTGTTGACGTTTCAAGTAGATAGTTTGATGCATTCTAGAAAGCAATAGTTTGATACATTCTAGAAAGCAGTGTTGACGTTTCATGTAGATAGTTTGATGCATTCTAGAAAGTAGTGTTGATGTTTCAGGTAGATAGTTTGATACATTCTAGAAAGCAGTGTTGACGTTTCAGGTAGATAGTTTGATACATTCTAGAAAGCAGTGTTGACGTTTCAGGTGGACAGTTTGATACATCCTAGAAAACAGTGTTGACGTTTCAGGTAGATAGTTTGATACATTCTAGAAAGCAGTGTTGACGTTTCAGGTAGATAGTTTGATACATTCTAGAAAGCAGTGTTGACGTTTCAGGTAGATAGTTTGATACATTCTAGAAAGCAGTGTTGACGTTTCAGGTAGATAGTTTGATACATTCTAGAAAGCAGTGTTGACGTTTCAGGTAGATAGTTTGATACATTCTAGAAAGCAGTACTGACGTTTCAGGTGGACAGTTTGATACATTCTAGAAAGCAATGTTGACGTTCAGGTCGATAGTTTGATACATTCTAGAAAGCAATGTTGACGTTTCATGTAGATAGTTTGATACATTCTAGAAAGCAGTGTTGACGTTTCAGATGTACAGTTTGATACATTCTAGAAAGCAGTGTCAAAGTTTCAAGTAGATAGTTTGAGACATTCTAGAAAGCAGTGTTGACGTTTCAGGTGGACAGTATGATGCCTCGGAGCATGAATAACGCCATAACGGGCTTCACTGACCTCGTGGCTGCAGCTGTCGTGCAGCTGGCTGTGTACCCACCCATCATTGTCGTTCTGGTCCCTGTGTTCGTGCTCTTCTACTTCACTATGGTACGTCATGGCTGTGTGTGTTGTACCATGTCATGGCTGTGTTTGTTGTACTACGTCATGGTTATGTGTGTTGTACCACGTCATGGCTGTGTGTGTTCCACCACGTCATGGCTGTGTATGTTGTACCACGTCATGGCTGTGTTTGTTGTACCACGTCATGGCTGTGCTTGTTGTACTACGTCATGGCTGTGTATGTTGTACCACGTCATGGCTGTGTTTGTTGTACTACGTCATGGTTATATGTGTTGTTCCACGTCATGGCTGTGTGTGTGTTCCACCAAGTCATGGCTGTGTGTGTTGTACTACGTCATGGTTATATGTGTTGTTCCACGTCATGGCTGTGTGTGTGTTCCACCAAGTCATGGCTGTGTGTGTTGTACCACGTCATGGCTGTGTTTGTTGTACTACGTCATGGCTGTGTTTGTTGTACTACGTCATGGCTGTGTTTGTTGTACCACGTCATGGCTGTGTTTGTTGTGCTACGTCATGGCTGTGCTTGTTGTACCACGTCATGGCTGTGTATGTTGTACCACATCATGGCTGTGTATGTTGTACCACATCATGGCTGTGTTTGTTGTACTACGTCATGGTTATATGTGTTGTTCCACGTCATGGCTGTGTGTGTGTTCCACCAAGTCATGGCTGTGTGTGTTGTACCACATCATGGCTGTGTTTGTTGTACTACGTCATGGTTATATGTGTTGTTCCACGTCATGGCTGTGTGTGTGTTCCACCAAGTCATGGCTGTGTGTGTTGTATCACGTCATGGCTGTGTTTGTTGTACTACGTCATGGCTGTGTTTGTTGTGCTACGTCATGGCTGTACGTCATGGCTCTTTGTTGTTTGTTGTGCTACATCATGGATGTGCTACATCATGGCTGTGTGTGTTGTACCACGTCATGGCTGTGTTTGTTGTACTTCGTCATGGCTGTGTTTGTTGTGCTACGTCATGGCTGTACGTCATGGCTGTTTGTAGTTTGTTGTGCTACGTGATGGATGTGCTTTTTGTGCTACGTCTTGGCTGCATTTGCTGGTGGCCTAGCTTGTATGAAACCGACTTGTCAGCCGAAGGTACATCAGGCAAGCTGAATTTGTTTGATGTTCAAATCTTGATAGCAGAGAAGAGAGTCGTAGTTAAAACTTAATGTCGGTAACTGGTTGTATGGACCGGACGATTAGGAACACAGCATTTAGAAAATATATGTAGTCCAATATATGCTTACTCAAAAAAGACCTATCGCCACTGGAAATATATTTAGAATAAGTGTCTACCCCACAAAAGATTACATGATACCTAGTCCCATTAGAAATCTACTTAGAAAATGTCTCGCGCCACTGGAGATTTGTTTATAGAATATCGAGTTCAATAAAGATTTATTTAGAAGATTTCTAGCCCCACCAAAATGTATTTGGAAGATATTTAGCCCATTAGAGATTTATTTAGAAAATATGTAGCTTGACAGAGGGTTGTTTTTGTTTATTTGTTTGGTTTTTTGTTTCTTTTTTAGGTGGGGGGAAAGGGATATCCAGCCAGAATAGAGATTTATATGGAAAATATCTGGCCACACACTAGAAATAAAATTTATTTGAAAAATATCTAACCTCGGGACTAGGGATTTAGTCAGAAAATATCTAGCCACACTATGGATTTTTTAGTTCGAAAATATCTTCCCCACCCCCACCCCATCCCCGCTAGAAGCTAACTCCAGGAATGTCTGTACCCGATGTGCTGGCAGGCGGCACACATGGCCGTGTCCCGACAGTGCCTGCGGATGGAGGCAGTGACCAGGTCTCCCATCTTTTCCCACTTCTGTGAGACGGTGAGCGGGGCGGCCACCATCCGAGCCTACCGTGCCACTGACCGCTTCATGGCCCAGTCCCGGGCCCGGGTGGACAGCAGCCACGTGTTCTACTATGTCTGGGCGTCTGGCTGTAGGTTCGTCACAGCCGTTTGATTTTGAAAAAAAAAAGACCAGTGCTGTGTCACGTGAGCGATCTTTGCGGCGCTAAGGTTTGCTCAGGGTTGGCTACTGCACAGCACTACTGTTTTTATTCTTATTTCGCCTTCTTTTTTGTTTTTTCTTTGGTCGTGCATACTTTCAACACAAACACACAAACTCTTGTGTTGCCCTGGGTTCTTTTACGTGCTCAAAATGCACACTGCACACACTAAGGATGGACCTCAATTTGTCGTCTCTTTGGACTGACTTGCAGCCAGGTTCGCACTCAGAAGTGTACTGGGGAGGTCGAGGGTGTGGGGGTGTTGGGGGAGGGGCGTTAGGGGGGAGGGGAACAAAAATCCTGATCCTCGCTTCAAGGTTAGGCGCTTTATGCACTAGAACCTCCCCCTCCCCCTTTATCCCCCCCCCCACCCCACCGCCGGCCCACAAATACACACCACCCCAAACAAATGCTTGCTGCTATCTGGATGTGTGA
>NC_134882.1:22139764-22192264 GCF_041734735.1 Babylonia areolata | reverse complement strand
AGAAGACATTGACCAAGGTGCTAACAGAGCATAAAGAAAAATAACCAGAAAATGCATTTTATTTTCACATGAAGGCGACAGCAGTCGAATGGACAAAGTGCACCCATCATTTCAGATCGGTATTGTTGGAAGAACAGGGGCAGGTAAATCATCTTTGTCACTGGCGTTATTCCGCCTGATCGAGGCAGCAGGGGGCGCTATTCTCATCGATGGCGTCGACATCGCTGACCTGGGCTTGCATGACCTGAGAAGCCGCCTCACCATCCTTCCGCAGGTTGGTTTGCTCAAATATAACAACCTTAATTGTGTTAGTGTCGTGAACAATAATACAACGTTGTGGGCAGTGGGTAGGTTCCTTGGACTTGAATGGGTACACAGACGTCCCCACCCTCCACGCGTCTTCCAGTTCCGGGTAAACGGCCCTGCTGCCTTGTGATTGTACTGGGAAAGTCAAAGGTAAAATGATTAACACCCGCCCCCCACCCACTCCCAACCCACCACCCAAAAAAACAACCCGTAGCGGAGCTCCGAAGTCGTGCAGTTAAGCCGTAGTCGGATCGTGTTGCTCGGCATCCCTTCCCGGTTACAGCGACAGGTCGATAGGTGACACGGTGCTCTGTATCCCTTCCTGGTTACAGCGACAGGTGACACGGTGCTCTGTATCCCTTCCCGGTTACAGCGACAGGCCGAGTATCCCTCCCTGGTTACAGCGACAGGTGACACGGTGCTCTGTATCCCTTCCCGGTTACAGCGACAGGTCGACAGGTGACACGGTGCTCTGTATCCCTTCCTGGTTACAGCGACAGGTGACACGGTGCTCTGTATCCCTCCCTGGTTACAGCGACAGGTGACACGGTGCTCTGTATCCCTTCCCGGTTACAGCGACAGACCGACAGGTGACACGGTGCTCTGTATCCCTTCCTGGTTACAGCGACAGGTGACACGGTGCTCTGTATCCCTTCCTGGTTACAGCGACAGGCCGAGTATCCCTCCCTGGTTACAGCGACAGGTGACACGGTGCTCTGTATCCCTTCCTGCTTACAGCAACAGGTGACACGGTGCTCTTTATCCCTTCCTGGTTACAGCGACAGGTGACACGGTGCTCTGTATCCCTTCCTGGTTACAGCGACAGGGTGACACGGTGCTCAGGAATCCCGCGGCTTCCATTCACTCTTTCTTGGTTTTGTTTTTTTGTCCAGGATTTCAGTGATTCCATTCGTTCTAATCTCCGGAGTCACTAACCTCTTCATCGTTCGCGATGGACATCCATGATTGATGAAGAGTGTTACTATCATTGCTACTGATCATAGAAAAGGTAGCCTCTTTCCGTACGTATTAACGTAGAGGTCCTTGGCAAAGAACCTGTGTGGTGTGGTCCTTGCAATGTCCTTTCATTGTTGCTGGGTTGATGTCGGACACAAATATTTAACTACTGGTTCCGTTAAGACCCCCCTTTTTTTTTCTTAATGCCTCACCTTATGATAAAAAATGTATCATTTCCTTAAGGAGTTATTTGTTAATTTGAATAGATTTTTTAACGTCGATTGAGCGAAACTCGATTATAGATTTATCTACATTTATTGGCATATAAATGGAAGTTTTCACACTGATTTCTGTCTGCCTTTCCTGTATCGATTATATTTTCAACGAGTCTCGGGGGTGGGGATGGGGGTCTGGGTTTGCCCTTTGTTCAAGGTGAGATAATTCGTGGGGGGATAAAATTGTGGTGGTGGTGGTGGTGGTGTGTTTTCCTTGTAGGATCCAGTACTGTTCTTGGGGTCTCTACGCTTCAACCTGGACCCATTTGAAGAACACAGTGACTGTGAGTTGTGGAGGGCGCTGGATCAGGCACACCTCCGTCACTTTGTGTCCGGTCTGCCGGGAACACTGGACTTTGTGTGCGACCAGGGAGGTCACAATCTGAGGTATGTCGTCCTTGACCCCTTCCTCACCCCTCCCCTGAAGTGTGTGTGTGTGTGTGTGTGTGTGTGTGTGTGTGTGTGTGTGTGTGTGTGTGTGTGTGTGTTCGACCATGTGCGTGTTCGTTGCGAGCAGAATGAACCATCTGTGTGTGTGATGTTTTTTGATACGCACTCTTTTGTGTATGTATTTTTACTCCCTGTTATCCTTGATCCTGAAGTGAAAGAATCCTATGTTCGTGAGATTATAGTTTTCAATTCGCGTGGAGAAACGTGGACTTGTCACTGGAAACTGGTGTGATTGTTGGAATTTGGGTCTGCTTCATTTTGATTGTCACTGGATCAGGTCGTTGGTAGTTTGATGCTCTGGCATGTCACAATCACCTGGAACATTGTGCTTCGTCCCGGACAAGAAATTGTCTCAGATTTAGTTTTATCTACGCATGTGTCCGCCAATACCTGCGGCAAAATCAAGCTAAGTAATGAGCTTTCGATACACTCTTATGCTGTGAATTTTTCAACGTGTCAGTGAAGGATGATAAGTACAGGTTAACATACCTTGGTATTTTGAAGTCTTTCGAATGATGCTTTATTAAACAAAAGTATACATTTCTGTGGTTTTGAAGATGTCTCTGGAATAATGTCTTAACACAGAGAGTACAAAAGGTGCCCCTGATGCTGGTGGTATTCTTTATCACACAGCGAACGACACGCATCATTTTAAATGGTTACTTCTCTCTGTCACTTGACTTCTGTAATTTATTATTGTCTGGTCTGCCTATTTCACCCATTTACTCTATCCAGTGCATACAAAACTCTGTCATTCGACTTGTTCTCATAAAAAAAGATCTTAGCACATCATGCCTCTTTTGCAATCTCCGCACTGGTTCCCTGTCTCACAAAGAATGAAGTACAAAATTTGCATACTGTCATTATTACGGCATGAACAAAACTGCCCTTTCTTTTCTGTATAAGTACCTTCACCGCCTTCATCTCTACACCCCATCCCGCTATCTACGTTCAGCTTCAGACCACCGTGTCTCTACGTTCAGTTTCAGACCCACCATGTCTCTACGTTCAGCTTCAGACCCACCATGTCTCTACGTTCAGTTTCAGACCACCATGTCTCTACGTTCAGCTTCAGACCACCATGTCTCTACGTTCAGTTTCAGACCACCATGTCTCTACGTTCAGCTTCAGACCACCATGTCTCTTCGTTCAGTTTCAGACCACCATGTCTCTACGTTCAGCTTCAGACCCACCATGTCTGTGTTCAGCTTCAGACCACCATGTTTCAACGTTCAGCTTCAGACCCACCATGTCTCTACGTTCAGCTTCAGACCCACCATGTTTCAACGTTCAGCTTCAGACCACCATGTCTCTTCGTTCAGCTTCAGACCCACCATGTTTCAACGTTCAGCTTCAGACCCACCATGTCTCTACGTTCAGCTTCAGACTCACGTTGTCTCTACGTTCAGCTTCAGACCCACCATGTCTGTGTTCAGCTTCAGACCACCATGTTTCAACGTTCAGCTTCAGACCCACCATGTCTCTACGTTCAGCTTCAGACCCACCATGTTTCAACGTTCAGCTTCAGACCACCATGTCTCTTCGTTCAGCTTCAGACCCACCATTTTTCAACGTTCAGCTTCAGACCCACCATGTCTCTACGTTCAGCTTCAGACCCACCATGTCTGTGTTCAGCTTCAGACCCACCATGTTTCAACGTTCAGCTTCAGACCCACCATGACTCTACGTTCAGCTTCAGACCCGCCATGTTTCTGTGTTCAGCTTCAGACCACCATGTCTCTACGTTCAGCTTCAGACCCACCATGTTTCAACGTTCAGCTTCAGACCCACCATGACTCTACGTTCAGCTTCAGACCCACCATGTTTCTGTGTTCAGCTTCAGACCCACCATGTCTGTGTTCAGCTTCAGACCCACCATGTTTCAACGTTCAGCTTCAGACCCACCATGACTCTACGTTCAGCTTCAGACCCACCATGTTTCTGTGTTCAGCTTCAGACCCACGATGTTTCTGTGTTCAGCTTCAGACCCACCATGACTCTACGTTCAGCTTCAGACCCACCATGTTTCTGTGTTCAGCTTCAGACCCACCATGTTTCTGTGTTCAGCTTCAGACCCACCATGTTTCTGTGTTCAGCTTCAGACCCACCATGTCTGTGTTCAGCTTCAGACCCACCATGTTTCTGTGTTCCCAGTTTCAAACACTCTGCAATCCACAATCGGCCGCCGCTCTTTCTCTGTGTCTGTGCCTTGCACGTGGAGCACGGTCCTCGTTCGCTTTGTCACCCCCCAGCTCTGTCAAGTCTGGCCTTAAAACCTACCCTCCCTTTTTCCGTCCATTGTTTCTCTTCGTCTTCTGTCTACATGTACTTTGTAAGTTTCATTGTTTATCCCCATGTTTCGGAGTTATTCATGCGTGTGATAGTTGGGTGTGATAGCGCTTTGGTTTGTTTCCGCACAAGAATTAGCCCTATATAGATACCACTACTTCTTCTGTGTTCCAGTTGCCAGGCTGTATTGTCGGGTTTACTGCAGTGATGGATTCTGTAATCTGTCGCAAGGACCCCTACAGATCCTAGTCCCTTAGTGCTGCAGCCTTACGGGCCAGGTGCTGGCCTTTGGGGACCACCCCAACACCGACTGTCCAGAAACCCTCTTGGCCGAGAGTGGGGGTATAACTTGTGCACGGCATTCTCCACTATGATCAAATTCTAGCCCAGATAGTGGAGACAGCAGTTGCCTCCACTGCTGTTCTGTTGGTCATTGTAGGACACGGCTGAGCATCATACATACATATATTTATTATCATCATTATTATTATTATTATTGACACATTCTTCAGACCTGTTCCCCCACTGAAGGGGCTCGTAGACACTGTGTGGCCGACACCAACCCTGCTGCACACCACACTCCATGGCTCCAGACAGGACTTGGAGAGGACGACACCAACCCTGCTGCACACCACACTCCATGGCTCCAGACAGGACTTGGAGAGGACGACACCAACCCTGCTGCACACCACACTCCATGGCTCCAGACAGGACTTGGAGAGGACGACACCAACCCTGCTGCACACCACACTCCATGGCTCCAGACAGGACTTGGAGAGGACGACACCAACCCTGCTGCACACCACACTCCATGGCTCCAGACAGGACTTGGAGAGGACGACACCAACCCTGCTGCACACCACACTCCATGGCTCCAGACAGGACTTGGAGAGGACGACACCAACCCTGCTGCACACCAAGCTCCATGGCTCCAGACAGGACTTGGAGAGGACGACACCAACCCTGCTGCACACCAAGCTCCATGGCTCCAGACAGGACTTGGAGAGGACGACTTCATTCATCAGATGGGCTGGATTGACACTTCGAAGACGAGGAGGAGGAGAAGAAGGAAAAGAAGAAGAACACTGAAGAGGCGAAGAAGATTGATTGATTGATTGAATCTTTAATGGGTAAAGAATTAGGCACAGTAAAGGCCTTTTTACAATTCTGCCCATTTAACGACATAAAAAATAAAGAACGAACGACACAAAACATAAAAATAAAGAAATAAACTGAAATAAAATAAAATAATAAGAACGACGAATAAGAATAGGAACTTGAATAGTCTATTAAAGGTAACAAAGCGATGAAAAACTGGAACAATTGGTACATTACATGTACATAGGTACTTACACACACACACACACACACACACACACACACACACAAAATTATAAAACAAGCAACAAAGACATACGTACACATTCACGCCCACACACTCAAACACATACAAACACACACACGCACTTACTGTTCACACATACACATACATTCAATTTTTCATTCATCATGGCATGGCAGCTAGTGGACTGAGTACAAGCAAGCATTTGCAAAAGACCGCGAGTAGGTTAATCAAATGTATCGAATAGAAATATTCTTATCTTAGTTTTAAAGAGAGATATGGCTGGAATTTGACGACATGTCTTTGGAAGCATGTTCCATTCGATGCTTCCATTAAATGAGAGACTCATCTTAAATAAATCAATTTTAGGCTTTGGGACAATAGCTCTATCTGAATTACGTTGGAACTGGAAACAAAATAACGATTTTAAATATTGTGGGCATGCGTTATGAACAATTTTATGCATAAGAATCAATGTGTTATATCTAATAAGTAGATGGACAGGTAATATTTGAAGTTCTTTGTACATATTGTGCACAGATCCACCTGTGGTATTTACATGGTTAATCATCTTAATGGCACGTTTTTGTAAAGAGCAAAGTGGCTTTAATGTAGAAGGAGGACATTTACCCCAAATAATCGAGCAATAGCTGAGGCGAGACTGGATATAGGCAAAGTAAAACACACGTCTAGAATGATTATCAAGAAAGTGTTTGATCTGTGATAATTGGAATACACTAGATGATACTTGTTTTATGAGGCAATGAATATGTTCCTGCCACGAAAGATTTTGATCAATAGTAATGCCTAATAGTATATGCTTAGTAACTTGTTTGATAGTATTGTCTTTATATTTTATGTTAAGTTGTGCGTCTTTTATGTTCTGTCTTTTCTGACGAGGACAAATTAACATGCATTCTGTCTTTTCAGGGTGCACGACCATATCATTAGCATCACACCAGTTTTCGACAGATTTCATGTTAGCATTCAGGTGATAACTAATTTCGTCAACATTGTGACTAGCATATTGTATTGATGTATCATCAGCAAATAAATCACAGATTGCATGTTGAATTGATAAAGGTAGATCGTTGATATACAAGGAAAATAAGAGAGGGCCTAGAATTGACCCCTGCGGTACTCCTCTTGGAACATGCCTTTTGGAAGAAATAAAGCCACGTGAATAGACAGCCTGAATACGGTTTTCTAGGTAAGATCTGAGAAACAATAAGCAGTTATCGTCAATACCATAACATTTCAATTTGTGAAGCAATATTTCGTGATTGATTAAGTCAAACGCTTTTGTAAAATCAAGGAATATCACTCCAACCACCTTGCTTTTATTAATATCACGCAGCCATGCATCAGTTATTCTACATAAAGCGGTTTCACAAGAATGGTGCTGTCTAAATCCTGATTGACTGGTATGTAGAAGCTGATATTTTTCAATAAAGAATGTAAGACAAAGGTGTACATGACGTTCTAGAACTTTTGAGACAGAAGACAACAATGAGATTGGTCTGTAATTATTGACATCATTAACATCACCTTTTTTATGCAGGGGAATAACCTTTGCATATTTAAACTCTTTTGGAAAATGATTTTTGGATAGACAAAGATTGAAGAGATAAGTAAGAGAATCGGCAATATAAGGTGCAGATAGTTTTAATATTTTTGGACTAATGCCATCGAAGCCACACGAGTTTTTATTTTTTAGCGATACTAAATAAGATAAGACTTCATGAATAGACATTAATGGAACAGAAAACTTTGTTTTTATATCTTTATTATGACAGAAGTTTTCTAAGATGCTGAAATCAAAAGAAGTGTGTGCACTGTCATTTGCGATTAATTTGTTTCCAATGTCAGCAAAGTGATTGTTCAGTGTATCAACAGGAATGAGACATTCCGCATTTGAATTGTTTGGTTTGGTGAGTTGGTGTATAGCCTTCCATATGGAGGCTGTGTTGCTTTTGTCTTCGATTAGCTTACGAAAGAAAATCCGTTTAGACTTTCTGATCATGTATTTGACAATATTACGTTTCTTCTGGTATTCTTCGAATGGACCGATTATCTTTTGATGGTCTCTGTCATCCATTGCTTGAAAGATATCTTGCGTAAGCCAACTCGGAAGAATTTCCGACTTGACTCGTCTCTGAATTAAAGGGATATGTTTATCAACAACATGCAGTAACGTTGCAGTCCAAAAGGAAAGGGCTTCGTCTGGATTAGTAAAGCTATAAATGTTAGTGAAAGGTGCAGAAATGAGGTCTGATTGAAAGGCGTCCAGATTAAAATGTTTAAATGACCGAAATGTGACAACAGTATGACCTGTTTTGGGTATTTTGAAACCCTTTTTTCCCCATGTAATGGAGACGGCATTGTGGTCACTTACGCCAAGAAGAAGAGGAAGAAGAAGAGGAGGATGGGGAGGAGGATTTTTGTTTAATGCCCCGTCACACATATCGGTGATTGAAGACATTTTGTTAGAGTATTATTGTATACATTTGAGTATTATCTTTTAGAAGAAAAGGGGGATGAGGATGAATGGTAAGTTGGGGGAAACCAGTTATATGGGGGAGGGAGGTTGGTGAAATTTGAAACAAATATCTAAGTACAATTACAGAAAATTACTTAATGGACTTCGTAAAAGAGAAGTCGTTAATCTAACAAGCGAAACAACTGATAATGAATGCAGAAAGTAAAAAAACAAACAAACAACCCTGTAAAGTTCTCTGTCATTTGTGATGACGCACTTTCGTGCAGTTAAGGCTTCATCAAATCACAGTAAAAAAATATATGCTCATGATGATGATTATCATCATTACGATAGACGCCCGTGCTGACGGCAGTGGTGGTGGTGGTGGTGGACACTGTTTCAGTGTGGGTCAGCGCCAGCTGCTGTGCCTGGCCAGGACTCTGTTACGCAGGACGCGGGTCCTGGTGCTGGACGAGGCGACGGCTGCAGTGGACGTGGAGACCGACGCCCTGATCCAGGTGACCGTGCGCCAGGCCTTCACCCACTGCACTGTCCTCACCATAGCTCACCGCCTCCACACCGTGCTTCACTGTGACAGGTGAGGGGGGAGGGAGGGGAGGGGAAGGGAGGAGCGCCAGGCCTTCACCCACTGCACTGTCCTCACCATAGCTCACCGCCTCCACACCGTGCTCCACTGTGACAGGTGAGGGGGGAGGGAGGGGAGGGGAAGGGAGGAGCGCCAGGCCTTCACCCACTGCACTGTCCTCACCATAGCTCACCGCCTCCACACCGTGCTTCACTGACAGGTGAGGGGGGAGGGAGGGGAGGGGAAGGGAGGAGCGCCAGGCCTTCACCCACTGCACTGTCCTCACCATAGCTCACCGCCTCCACACCGTGCTCCACTGACAGGTGAGGGGGGAGGGAGGGGAGGGGAAGGGAGGAGCGCAGAAAGGGGAGGTGTGTGTGTTGGGGGCTAGTGGGGTGGGGGTGGGTGGTCATCTTCCAGTGACTTCAGGGACTGCTGTGCATTTGTGCTTACACCATCTACATAATTATATGAGTCCCTAGACCATTATAACTCTCTGTGGTGATGGCAGGGTTATGGTGACTGTGTTCCTGGAAACAAACTTTCTGTTGCAATTTGTGGTGGGTGAGCATGCTTTTTTCCACTCAGTCAGTAGCCTCATCGCTCACCGCCTGCACACCGTCCTTGACATTGACAGGGGAGGAGAGGGGAGGGGGGGGGTACAGAAAAGGATGGTAGGTGGGTGGTGGAGGGTGGAGTTTTAGGGGAGGGTTTTTCTATGACTTCTGTGCATTTATGCTCACACCATTTGCTCATCAACTGAACAGTTTGGACAATGATTAGAAAGGTTAACGTGGCCTTTCATGCCCTGCTTCACGGTGACCTTAGTTTCAATACCCCCCACTTTCTGGCTTGGGATGAGTCTTGTCATGTCTTCAGTGTCAGCAAATTCATGGTGGGGAGGGGTCTGGGGGGGTCTGTCGTTGGAGGGACGTGGTGGAGGTGATCTCCACTCCGAGGGAGACACTCACTCAGTCTGGCTCCGACAGAGACACGTACACACCACACGTACACTCCGACTGCTTCTGTACATGGGTTTAATGGAATTAGCAGAAGAACGATCTGTATTGTTTGAAATATCTAACAGCCATAATCAAGACGTCCGAATTAGAATCGGGCGTAAATGTGGGCACATACATGTACAAGATGAAAAATGCCGAAATGCTTTTGAAGAAGAAACGTGACCAATAAATTGTTTCATCAAGACAGCATCATGACATGTATATTAAACGCACACGCACACGTGCACGTAAATGTGAAGACATGCGCACGCACATGGGCGCTCACCAACACACGCTTTGCTTTGCTCACTTTCCAGCCTGGTCAAGCCATGAGAACGTTAAAATACTTTATAGTTACCTTTGGTTTGAACAGTTCCTCTGTCAGTATGCAGTTTTAAGTAGGTTTAGATAACAGATATATTGGGTACATACGGTGAAAACAGATTGTATATCTTTCCAAAGTCAGCCATCTGTTGCGTTGCTCCCTAACTGATATAATATATAATACATTCAGAAATATTTAAGCAATGACAAACAACATGCACTGAAAAAATTAACATGATACAATTATTTTTGGAAAGAAAATACCCCCTCCCCCCCCCCCCCCCCCCCCCCCGTCCCCGAAAATAATCAACAAATCTATATAAAAAGAAACAGTAATCACTGTCATTCAAAATCATACTTGATAAAATCAGAATCACTGACCAGTCGTTTTGCGGGAAAAGTGTCCGTGTTAACAGTTTGTGAATAGAATAGAAAGGGGGGGGAGGGGAAGTGTCCGTGTTAACAGTTTGTGAATAGAATAGAAAGGGGGGGAGGGGAAGTGTCCGTGTTAACAGTTTGTGAATAGAATAGAAAGGGGGGGGGGGGGAGTGTCCGTGTTAACAGTTTGTGAATAGAATAGAAAGGGGGGGGAGGGGAAGTGTCCGTGTTAACAGTTTGTGAATAGAATAGAAAGGGGGGGGGAGTGTCCGTGTTAACAGTTTGTGAATAGAATAGAAAGGGGGGGAGGAGAAGTGTCCGTGTTAACAGTTTGTGAATAGAATAGAAAGGGGGGGAGGAGAAGTGTCCGTGTTAACAGTTTGTGAATAGAATAGAAAGGGGGGGGGGAGGGGAAGTGTCCGTGTTAACAGTTTGTGAATAGAATAGAAAGGGGGGGGGGGAGTGTCCGTGTTAACAGTTTGTGAATAGAATAGAAAGGGGGGGGGGGAGGGGAAGTGTCCGTGTTAACAGTTTGTGAATAGAATAGAAAGGGGGGGGGGAGGGGAAGTGTCCGTGTTAACAGTTTGTGAATAGAATAGAAATGGGGGGGGGGGAGTGTCCGTGTTAACAGTTTGTGAACAGAATAGAAAGGGGGGGGGGGGGAAGTGTCCGTGTTAACAGTTTGTGAATATAATAGAAAGGGGTGGGGGTGGGGGGTGTCCGTGTTAACAGTTTGTGAACAGAATAGAAAGGGGGAGGGAAAAGTGTCCGTGTTAACAGTTTGTGAATAGAATAGAAAGGGGGAGGGAAAAGTGTCTGTGTTAACAGTTTGTGAATAGAATAGAAAGGGGGGGGGTGTCCATGTTAACAGTTTGTGAACAGAATAGAAAGGGGGAGGGAAAAGTGTCCGTGTTAACAGTTTGTGAACAGAATAGAAAGGGGGGGGGGGAGTGTTAACAGTTTGTGAATAGAATAGAAAGGGGGGGTAGTGTCCGTGTTAACAGTTTGTGAATAGAATAGAAAGGGGGAGGTACAGCAACACTCAAGAGTGGAAAGAAGAACCTGTCTTGAAAAGTTAAAGGAGAGGCCCACCTTCAGAGTTCTTGCAATAGATGCACAACGTAGAAGCAAGGTACTCAAATGCAACTGATAAAACAGTCTCAGAATATGTTCAGAGTTGTCTTTATCAGAAATGAAACAAGAGGCAAAGCCCTCAAGACTCACTTGTGCTTCACGCTTTATCAAGTAAAGGAATCATGAGGAGAAAAAAAAAGTGATTAAAAAAATTGAAAAGTGCTCTGTATAAAATATGGTATGTAAGATAAGCTTGGAAGAGAAAAAAAAGGCATGTCAGCCGGATTGAACCATGCTTGTTCAGTTCTGAAGCAAGCAGACTAATCTCCACTGCTGGGGTGCATCTGACGTCATTTGACTAAATTTGACGTTTTCTTCTTCGTGTGATAAACAGATGTGATTGTAGTGGACGTAATAACGCCGTTTAAATAATATTTTTGTGTGTGTTTTTATTATATCTCGGTTATTCTTTTATTTCGGCGGTAAAGGAGACGTTGCCATCGCTTCAAGAACATTGCGACACATTGTAGATCTCTAGATCTGCACGAACCAGTCTGTAACGCCTGAAAGAAATGATCGATTCATTTTTTTTTGTGTGTGTTAATTCCAGTTAATCCAGTGTCCACTTTGGAATATTCATATGCAGTAAACACATCGATGGTGTAGTTAGTATTACTGTATGTGTTCTAGCCAGAATTTGTATTTCTTTCCTTTTATTTGTGAATGAGAAAAACGAGGTCATGTAGTCTTCAAACACATCCTACCTTCCAGTAACTCAAGGGGAAGCGATTTTTAGAATTTTCGGATTTCGCAACAAATCTCAACGAAATAAACCAATAATGATTCAGAAATACGGCATAATTCGAGAGACTTAAAACCTGCTATTGGTATGACTGTGAAGATTTTTTCATACTATGTTTAAGCCAGATTTGTCATTTGCAGACAAAGTATTTCGAGAAAAAAATTACCACACCCACACACACACACACACACACACAGCCTATAAAGTGTTCCCCAAATGTTTGTCACGAACTGGTTTCGGATTTTAGAAACAACAACAAACAAACAGGATACTGGTACAGGACTCAGGAACCAGCATGACCCACAGTATTTCTTTGTGTCACAGGATACTGGTACTGGACGCTGGAGAAGTGCAGGAGTTTGACACGCCCCAAAACCTGCTGGCTAAACCCGATTCCATCTTCGCTGCGATGGTCAAAGATGCGGGGCTGGCCTAATTGTCAACTGTAGACGATGAAGTGTGTTTGTGTGTGTGTGTGTGTGGGTGGAGGGGGGGTGGGGGGTGGGGGGCTCCGGATGACTGGACTTGTGCTAGTTCACATTCACGGACAAAGCTCAGTTTAATGTTCCCCATTGTTGGATTTGTTATCTTTAATTGAAAACAGCCAGTGAGACTCGAGAGTTACGTTCCTTTGTATAGAGTTTAAAAGTCGAGATAAAACAAAACAAAACAAAAACAATTGGTATCGGAACCATTGCTTCCGAAATGGTTAAACATCAGTAATGGGCGTTTGTTGTAAATTGTTAGTTTGTATGACCGAACATATTTGTTTTCCTCCATCATGTCCCAAACTTCCATTTCAACACCCGCGTAACATGGTGTCAGGATGCCCGATTTGATATTTGGACGAGGGTAGTTCCTGGGCAGCAAACATCGTTTCGTTGTTTGTTGTTGTTTTTTTCCCCTGGTTTTAACACAGACGAGAGAGAGAGAGAGAGAGAGGCACGCAGAGACGGAACTCGCCCTACAGCTTGCTCACTTACGTTGTTTCATATTCATAAAGGGATTAGTGACTTCACAGCTAGTCTACGACCTGGTGTCATTGTTTTTACACTGGACATGGTGACGAGTGCTGTCCACTAAATACTTAATCGTCTTCATAATACTGCCCCGCAAGCGAAAGCTCAATTCCTCGTCTGGTAGAACTTCATAAAGGGTTTAAATCAAATGGGTATGGAAAGATTAAGGGCATAGATTGATCGAGATCACCAATTATTAGGAATTAAGTTATCGTCAGGTCTCGCTTGGCAATATTAAACGAGAACTGTTGTGCGCTCATCTTGTGTATAGGAACATACACCGACATGCCACAACGCTAACAAGGTGCAACGTTTTTCGACTCGAGGATCTTCCGCAGGCAAACCAACAAATCGTCTGCATACCTGCTGTGCTGACGGTTTCATGGTAGAGAAAGCGGGAATGGGCCCAGGCTTTTTTCTTGATTTGCTTGAAAGGGTTTTGTTTGTCTCAGGAGGGAGACGGGAGTGCATTTAAGGAGTTGGTCTCTGTGTGTGTGTGTGTGTGTGTGTGTGTGTGTGCGTGTGTGTGCGCGCGCGCGCGCTATTATCTACAAGCAAAGCTCATTCCAGTATTCTTAATCGAAACCTCATTCGTTAACAGACACAGTATGTTGGTACGAGATATCCATAGCTTCCTATGCCACAGTTGACCCACAATTGATGAAAACCTCTGTGAGATGGGTCCTTTGAGTCAGACGATCTGTACCAGTCCCTTTGCTGACCCCTGCCGACCTGTGGTAGGGAGGAAAACGCCCACTTTCATTGGGAAATCCCTACATGCAGACAGAGGATAAAGTGGGTAATACAGCACTTAGGGAAAAATACAGTCCAGAAAGAAGTGCCAAATATTCACCTTCAAAGCTGTCCAAAAGAACTTGATCGCCTTTTAGACGCGTCGTTTCCCGATCTGAGGGAGGATCATTCATGGGCAGACATGGCCCATTGCTCTTCCTGATCTGAGGGAGGATCATTCATGGTCAGACAGGGCCCAGTGGTCTTCGGAGCATCTTGCTGGCCTCCTTGCAGCGTGTTTGCGTCTTGAAACGAGTCAGTTTCAGTTTCTCACTGCGCTTGGACAAACCCATATACGTTACACCACAACTGTTAGGCAGATGCCCGATCAGCAGCAAAATCCGACGTGCTCAGGCCTTGAATGCATGAATATATCTTTGTGTACCTGTCAGAGGGAATCTCTTCTGCAGAATTGTGCCAGTGGACAACACAATTATGTTGCCATGGGTTCCGTTTCAGTGTGCCAAGTGCGTTCCGCACACAGGACCTCGTTTTATCCTCTCGTCCGAATGACTAGACGCTCGGTTTGATTTTCCAGTCAAACCTGGGAGAAAGGGCGAGAGCGGGATTCGAACCCAGACCTTCATGGATACTGTACTGGCAGATAAGCGTCTTGACCATCAGTTTTTGCCACCTTTCTTCCCGAAGGAAACGGGTCAGTCATGTCGTGTCTTGGATCATCACTGACAGACAGACAGACAGACAGACAGACAGACTGGCAGACAGACAGACAGACTCGGGGAAATCCATTCCTACCTTACCTCCCTTCCTCACCCAAGCTACAGTTCTATTTCACTTGCGATAAAATCTACCACAATCACAGTCTTCCAAATGACTTAACTTTGCTCCTTGTGGTATCACTAAAGAATAAAGGGAGGGTGGTCTAACTTGTTCATCTTTGTCAGGTTGGCAGTGTCCTCATTCATGTTAATCACCCAGGTTCACAGTGTCCTCATGTTAATCACCCAGGTTGTGGCAGTGTCCTCATTCATGTTAATCACCAGGTTGGCAGTGTCCTCATTCACGTTAATCACCCAGGTTGGCAGTGTCCTCATTCATGTTAATCACCCAGGCTCTGGCAGTGTCCTCATTCACGTTAATCACCCAGGTTGTGGCAGTGTCTCATTCATGTTAATCACCCAGGTTGGCAGTGTCCTTATTCATGTTGATCACCCAGGTTGTGGCAGTGTCCTCATTCATGTTAATCATCCCGGTTTGGCAGTGTCATTCATGTTAATCACCCGGGCTGTGGCAGTGTCATTCATGTTAATCACCCAGGTTGTGGCAGTGTCCTCATTCATGTTAATCACCCAGGTTGTGGCAGTGTCCTCATTCATGTTAATCACCCGGGTTGTGGCAGTGTCCTCATTCATGTTAATTACCCAGGTTGGCAGTGTCATTAATGTCAATCACCCAGGTTGGCAGTGTCCTCATGTTGATCACCCAGGTTGTGGTAGTGTCCTCATTCATGTTAATCACCCAGGTTGGCAGTGTCATTCATGTTGATCACCAGGTTGTGGCAGTGTCCTCATTCATGTTGATCTCCAGGTTGGCAGTGTCATTCGTGTTAATCACCCAGGTTGTGGCAGTGTCCTCATTCATGTTGATCACCAGGTTGTGGCAGTGTCCTCATTCATGTTAAACACCAGGTTGGCAGTGTCCTCATGTTAATCACCCAGGTTGTGGCAGTGTCCTCATTCATGTTAACCACGCAGGTTGTGGCAGTGTCCTCATTCATTCATGTTAATCACCCAGGTTGGCTGTGTCCTCATGTTAATCACCCAGGTTGTGGCAGTGTCCTCATTCATGTTAACCACGCAGGTTGTGGCAGTGTCCTCATTCATGTTAACCACGCAGGTTGTGGCAGTGTCCTCATTCATGTTAATCACCCAGGTTGGCAGTGTCCTCATGTTAATCACCCAGCTTGTGGCAGTGTCCTCATTCATGTTGATCACCAGGTTGGCAGAGTCCTCATTCATGTTAATCGCCCCTCACCCTCCTCCCCACATTCACCCCTCCCCGCACCCCCCAGTTAGATACCGACGGGAAGATTAATTTGCCACATTTATTCATCCATAATTTTGGCATCTTATATGGTATGATGAACGAAATGTCATGACATGTCTTTTCCATCATCTCACCCACCCCGCCCCTATATATCTGGTCGTTAAAATGCTGTATAAAATGCTTATGGACACAAGTGTATGAACTATTTTCAAAGGGCACACATTATGAACTAGTTTCAAATCACCGCACTATATGAACTAGTTTCAATGGGCACATTGTTCGAACAGTCGTGTAGGTGTGAACACTCAACGGTTCTGGTGACGCTGGCCAAAAGGTGGGACGGGGTTTGAAGAGACGTCATATCTCATTCAGTGACGTCATATCTCATTCAGTGATGGTCAGAGGGGGAGGAGGGGGGGGGGGATTGGAAGAGACGTCATATTCAGTGATGGTCAGAGGGGGAGGGGTTGGGGGTTGGAAGAGACGTCATATCTCATTCAGTGATGGTCAGAGGGAGAGGAGGGGGGTGGGGGGTGGAAGAGACGTCATATCATTCAGTGACGTCATATCTCATTCAGTGATGGTCAGAGGGGGAGGGGGGGTTGGAAGAGACGTCACATATCATTCAGTGATTGTCAGAGGGGGAGGGGGGGTTGGAAGAGACGTCATATCTCATTCAGTGATGGTCAGAGGGGGAGGAGGGGGGGTGGGGTGGAAGAGACGTCATATCTCATTCAGTGATGGTCAGAGGGGGAGGGGTGTGTGGAAGAGACGTCATATCTCATTCAGTGATGGTCAGAGGGGAAGGGGGGGGGGGGGTTGGGGGTTGGAAGAGACGTCATATCTCATTCAGTGATGGTTAGTGGGGGGGCGGAAGTGTTGAAAGAGACGTCACGTATCATTCAGTGATGGTCAGAGGGGGAGGGGGGGTTGGAAGAGATGTCATATCTCATTCAGTGATGGTCAGGGGGTGGGGGGTGTTGAAAGAGATGTCATATCTCATTCAGTGATGGTAAGACCTGTGAGAAAAACACCTGGTGTGTCAAATATCAAAGTGCGAAGCTGCAGACCGGCGAACAATAACACCAGACCAACAAACACGTCGCAGTGACCTTTAAAGGGCTTCTGTGCACAGGCCACACGGGTTCCCGACGGAAAAGACCCAAGACAGTTGTATGACTTTTTACCCTCCGCCGTATTTTGCCTTTGGTCCTCCTGCAGCTAACGGCTGATATGTGGTTGCGAGCAAATGAGCAACTACCACTCCTCCATCGGATTCCATTCTTGTCGCTTGTTGGAAACAAAAGGTTAAATCCTGACGATGATCATCGTAATGGAAAATTATATATAATGGCACAGGAAGGTTGTACAAGAGTATCTGAATTGCTCGTGCATTTAAACTGCCAGTCGTGCAGTTGAATCAGAGTTGTTCATATTCATAGAGTTCGATTTTTGAAGAAACTGAATATGATCGTTCACTTATGATAATAATCACTACTGGTGGTCACTGTTGTTATTGCTACTGCTGCTTTAGCAGTGGAATAAACTCGCGAATATGCTGGAGAAATGATTAAACTTATTTTCATTATAGCGACCTTTCTTTTCTGCATATTCAGTGTTTTGCAGGTAAAATTCAGCTTTTCCTTCAACTCGGGCAGATTTCCTTTTCTGATCTCTCATCATCTCAATCAAAATCATTCTCCTTTTAATCTTATTCCTCCAGTCACGAAAATCCACAATAAGACAGTTCTCCGCATTCCCAAACACTGCAAGACCAAGCGGCAAACAATTTCGTACCATTAGAAAAAAAAGTTTATATAGTGTAGCCATTTAGAAAATGTCGGTGTGGTATGATGTGCCTGGAACAGCAGTCAAACTGACATGGAAACTGCATACAGCCCACTTAACATTAGCATCTGATGGTGTTTCAGCCAAATTCTGACTGCATACAGCCCACTTAACATTAGCATCTGATGGTGTTTCAGCTCTGACATGGAAACTGCATACAGCCCACTAAACATTAGCATCTGATGGTGTTTTGGCTCTGACATGGAAACTGCATACAGCCCACTTAACGTTAGCATCTGATGGTGTTTCAGCCAAACTGACTTCATACAGCCCACTAAACATTAGCATCTGATGGTGTTTTGGCTCTGACATGGAAACTGCATACAGCCCACTTAACGTTAGCATCTGATGGTGTTTCAGCCAAACTGACTGCATACAGCCCACTAAACATTAGCATCTGATGATGTTTCAGCCAAACTCTGACTGCATACAGCCCACTTAACATTAGCACCTAATGGTGTTTCAGCCAAACTCTGACTGCATACAGCCCACTAAACATTAGCATCTGATGATGTTTCAGCCAAACTCTGACTGCATACAGCCCACTTAACATTAGCACCTGATGGTGTTTCAGCCAAACTCTGACTGCATACAGCCCACTAAACATTAGCATCTGATGATGTTTCAGCCAAACTCTGACTGCATACAGCCCACGAAACATTAGCACCTGATGGTGTTTCAGCCAAACTCTGACTGCATACAGCCCACGAAACATTAGCACCTGATGGTGTTTCAGCCAAACTCTGACTGCATACAGTCCACGAAACATCAGCATCTGATGGTGTTTCAGCCAAACTCTGACTGCATACAGCCCACTTAGCGTTAGCATCTGACAGTGTTTTAGTTGAGGAAAGAACTAAACTCGAAGACGTTTACACTTCTGCGGAACCAGCGGCCCGTCTTTGCTAAGTTTTTACAACTTTGAATCTCTGATGAGGGGAACTCTTCGGTCCAGCAAAGGATGCATGATGATCTGATCATACTGTTCTGACGATTTTTTTCCACAGATGTCTTCCTTCATATGCTTTTATGGACAGCAAGAGAACGGCTGAAAAGGGCAAAGTTTTAAATCGATTTTTTTTTCAAATGTAGGGGATACTTTTTTTAACTGCAGAAAAAGTGACACCCCGGGGGGCAGTGCTGGTGAAAAAGTGCTCTCAAAGCTTGACATTATTTTGTCAAGGCTTCCTTTCTTTAACTTCTACCCATTGTCTGAACGGTTTTGTTGTAGAGGTACTCTTGTCTGGAACCCCCCCCCCCCCCTACCCCCCACCACACCTCTCCCTCTTCTCTCTCCTTGTCTCAATGTTTGTGGCTGTCTGTGTTTCGAGTATGAGTGTTCGTTTTGTATCCGACTTACTGCTTGATCTTTTCAAGCCGGCCATGCTTCACCAACCATCCAGTTTCTCTTCTCTGATTGGTCGCTGAAGTAGTTGGACTGGTCACCTTGAAAGTAACGACTCCTCGAGGAAAAAAAAAGAAAAAAAAAAGATAAAAAAAGCGGTGATATTAATATGTATCTGCTCAAGTGAACTTTTTTGTTGTTGATGTTGCCATTTTTTTTTTTTTTTTTTACATCGCTCTTTTTGTTTCTGTGGTGAGAGAGAGAGAGAGAGAGAGAGAGAGAATGTATGTACATGGTATGTAATGTTTATTCAATGCCCCTAGAAGACACACGAAATAAACTCCTTGCCTCGACGTTGGCTTTACCATTTTGCGTTGTGTGCAGTCCGCACGTACGTGGTCCGCCAGTGTGTGTTGAATACATGGAACCTGTCCTTGAACACCGGGACTGTCAAAAATTCCAGAGACGCCTCGGTGCTTTCTGCCAGTCAAAACACGCAGTTTGTATCACACAGCCAGTGGACATGAAGCTGTTTGTATCACACAAAGCCAGTGGGCATGAAGCTGTTTTATCTCACACAGCCAATGAAGCTGTTTCTATCACACAAAGTCAGTGGACATTAAGCTGTTTGTATCTCACAAAGCCAGTGGACATGAAGCTGTTTGTATCACACAAAGCCAGAGGACACGAAGCTGTTTGTATCTCACACAGCCAGTGGACATGAAGCTGTTTCTATCTCACACAGCCAGTGGACATGAAGCTGTTTCTATCTCACACAGCCAGTGGACATGAAGCTGTTTCTATCTCACACAGCCAGTGGACATGAAGCTGTTTGTATCACACAGTCAGTGGACATGAAGCTGTTTGTATCTCACACAGCCAGTGGACATGAAGCTGTTTGTATCACACAGTCAGTGGACATGAAGCTGTTTGTATCTCACACAGCCAATGAAGCTGTTTCTATCACAAAAAGTCAGTGGACATTAAGCTGTTTGTATCTCACAAAGTCAGTGGACATGAAGCTGTTTATATCTCACAAAGCCAGTGGACATGAGGCTGTTTGTATCACACAGCCAGTGGACATGAAGCTGTTTGTATCACACACAGCCAGTGGACATGAAGCTGTTTGTATCACACAAAGCCAGTGGACATGAAGCTGTTTGTATCACACAAAGCCAGTGGACATGAAGCTGTTTGTATCTCACACAGCCAATGAAGCTGTTTGTATCACACAAAGCCAGTGGACATGAAGCTGTTTCTGTCTCATAAAGTGGACATGAATCTGTTTCTGTTTCACAAAGCCAGTGGACTTGACCAGCCCTGGTCACACATCACACGGCCTCTATCTGGTGCCGACAGGTCGCCATGGTCAGCAACTCTGCGTTAATTGGCCATCAGCTGTCTGCTTGGTTGGGGCTGAAGAAAGGCCGTTCGAATGTCACACACAGTTCAGCTGTGAAGGCCAGCGCTGGGTTGCATCAACGATCCTGAAGAAGGGCTGTTCAAGCAACGCGGAGTTTGCTTCGAGTCAAGAATTGTTTTCCTGGGTCTTTGGAATTAGCGTAGAGTTAGGGGAAAATGTTAACCGAAAGTAAACGATCATTCATCCAGCCCAGTCCTGTTCCCGCCAGCGAACTGGGGAAGGTGTTGGTACACTGTGGTGATTGTGGCTTTGGTTTTATTCTTCCAGGGAACTGGGGAAGGTGTTGGTACACTGTGGTGATTGTGGCTTTGGTTTTATTCTTCCAGGGAACTGGGGAAGGTGTGGTACACTGTGGTGATTGTGGCTTTGGTTTTATTCTTCCAGGGAACTGGGGAAGGTGTTGGTACACTGTGGTGATTGTGGCTTTGGTTTTATTCTTCCAGGGAACTGGGGAAGGTGTTGGTACACTGTGGTGATTGTGGCTTTGGTTTTATTCTTCCAGGGAACTGGGGAAGGTGTGGTACACTGTGGTGATTGTGGCTTTGGTTTTATTCTGTGGAAGTTAGCTCACTGTCTGAAGGGAAGACGCCAGAGTTCTTTATCCACCGAGTCTAAAGTTAAAGTGGGGGACTTATGGGGTAGTGTCTCTCTCTCTCTCTTATATATATATATATATATATATATATATATATATATATATATATATATATTCTGTGGAAGTTAGCTCACTGTCTGAAGGGAAGACGCCAGAGTTCTTTATCCACCGAGTCTAAAGTTAAAGTGGGGGACTTATGGGGTAGTGTCTCTCTCTCTTATATATATATATATATATATATATATATATATATATATATATATATATATATACACTGGTTATTTTCTACACGCACCGGCACTTATCGTCATATGTTGAATTCCGATATGTACATATCTAGAGTTATCAATTGAGCACACACACAAAAAATCTAAACATTTTTGTATCTGCATCTGAATAAAAAAAATACTAATCTATTGTAAATTGGTCACGACTTAGAAAAGGAAGACAGAAAAACGATAGTCTGATACACCTTTGCTTCACAAATGCACTCGCATGGTAGCTGTCTGCTTTCTACAAGGAAGCTTTACGCCATCGTATATCCATGATCAGTGCATCTGCCCATGCAATCTGCAGGAGTGTCACTTTGAAATGACTCACATCATCTTTGTCAAAATCACGTGTGTGGTGTTTTCTTAATGGGTAGTGATCGATTGTTGGATAGCTAACAAAAAGTATCCTGAAAATGGTAACTCAGTCATTTTTTGTTTGTTTGTTTGATTAGCGCTAATCGTTACTAGAAGACTGACATTACTGTAAGAAACAGTATTGTAAACTCGTTGGAAGTATTCAGTTTTTTTCTTGTTCTTGTTGCCGTTATTGTTGTTGGTGTTGATTTAATCGATAACGAATTCATAATATTACCAATCGATAAAAACATCCAGTATCTTCAAACCCCATGGAAGGGAGCATGTGGCACACCCACCAAGTAACGCCGGTAGTCTCGTAGCTAGCGATGACAACGATGATACAACGTGGCTATATATAACAAGGTGTACATTATAAAAAAAGAAGTTAGGACTGCGAGCAGTCCTCGGCTGAATGCTCCTCGATGGGGTTGATGTTGTTGACGAACTCGAACTGTCTGACAGAGCTGGCGCGGATCATGGCCTTGGCAGAGTTGACGCGGTTGGTGGGCCGGCCGGCGCTCATAGAGTTGGCGCGGATCATGGGCTTGGCGGCGTTGACGGAAGTGCCGCGCGGCGCGGCGGTGAGGGAGGCCATGGGGTTGTAGCGCTCGCTTCGGCGAGAGTCCTGCAGCATCAACAGGTGCTGGCGCTGCCGCTCCTTCAGCGGCGGGGGAGGCCGGCGGCACGTGAAGACACGCACGAATCCCTCGCGGAACTTCTTGTTCATGAAGCAGTAGGTGATGGGGTTGGTGCAGGAGGACACGTAGGACAGCAGGTGCAGCAGCGACTTGGTCAGCGGCGTGACGTGCTGGTAGGCCGTGTCCAGGTCAAAGATCATCCAGGTCTGGATGACGTAGAGCGGGGTCCAGCACAGGAAGAACTCCAGCACCACCACGAACAGCATGCGGATCACGCGGATCTTGTTCTCGCGGATCTTGCGCGGGTTGCTGTGCCGGATCCGGTGCGTGTGGTGGCGGCCTCCCGCGCGGCCCTTGTGCTTGGGTGTCGTCGAGCTGCTGCCGCCACCGACGCCTCCGCCGGCGGGGTTGTTGAGGTCGGTGAGGGTGCTGGTGCGCGAGAACTGGCCGCCGAGGGGCGGGCCGATGCCGGACATGATGGTTGCCGACCGCGAGAGACACGTCTCCTCCGTAGAGGACACCGAGGTGATGCTGCGCATGGAGTCCCTGCCCAGCAGCCGGAGTTCGATCGTCCGGTAGTTGGGCAGCACGCTTCGGGAGGCCGTGCCTGCAACAGAGGAAGGGAAATAGCCACAAAAAGACAAATAACTAGGTAACTGATACACTGAATGACAACTACTGAAATAACTTACACACAGAGGAATGGAAATAGGCACAAAAAGACAAATAACTAGGTAACTGATACACTGAATGACAACTACTGAAATAACTTACACACAGAGGAAGGGAAATAGGCACAAAAAAGACAAATAACTAAATAACTTACACACAGAAAGACAACTACCGAAATAACTTACAAACAAAAAAGACAACTACCGAAATAACTTACATACAGAAATAAAATGTGAAAATTAATACTTTGACAAAATGTCTAAAATCACTTGCATGTGTGACGGGCCATTAAACAATCCTCCACTCCATTCTGATGCTGTGATTTTCTCATGCAGTGCGGGCAGAAGAAGCCTTGAGAAATGCGAAATACGTAACTCTGATGGTTATGATCTAACTTATGCGACAGACGATGTTATGAGTCAATCATCACATGCACTATTCATCTACTCGTACGTTGATAGCTGGACATTAAACATGGCCCTGAAGTGTTGATAATACAGGGAAGAGGTTGATAGCTGGACTTTAAACATGGCCCTGAAGTGTTGATAATACAGGGAAGAGGTTGATAGCTGGACTTCAAACATGGCCCTGAAGTGTTGATAATACAGGGAAGAGGTTGATAGCTGGACTTCAAACATGGCCCTGAAGTGTTGATAATACAGGGAAGAGGTTGATAGCTGGATTTTAAACATGGCCCTGAAGTGTTGATAATACAGGGAAGAGGTTGATAGCTGGACTTTAAACATGACCCTGAAGTGTTGATAATACAGGCACAAGGTCGATAGCTTGACATTAAACATGGCCCTGAAGTGTTGATAATACAGGCACAAGGTCGATAGCTGGACTTTTGACATGACCTTGAAGCAGTATCAGCAGTTTCGACCGTGGATGTTCTGCTTATCACGTGAACAATTTGTTACTGACGTAACTGGCCGACTGTAACTCCCACACCGAGAGACACCACTGGATACTTAACATTTAATATTTAAGAAATTCACACACACACACACACACACACACACACACACACTTGCATATCCAATAGGACAGGCAGACCGTCAGACATACACAAAGGTAGGTACCATGCACGTGCACATGAGACACGGACTGACTACACACAAAAGGCAGAAGGGAGAGAAATCAGTAATGAAGACATATATTTTAACAAACCAGTGAATACATACAAACACCAGCGCACCCTCCCATCCGCCCATTCTGATTCCCTCTCTCATCAAAAAGACCATTGTGATTGATGTGTTTTCTCACCCCAGTTTCCTTTCGTCAGGCAAAAATCACCCGTGTGCTCAACTCATGCACGTATTATTAAGGCACGACTGCATGCAATAACATTGAATTATGTCTGTGATCAAGCTTTTGACCTCTGCAGCATCTTTGATCTCATACGCGACAATTGACAGCAAAACAAAACAATACTTTGCCATCTTGATCAAGCGGATATTTTTTTTTTTACCGACAAGCTTGGCCAGCTGATAAAAAACAACACGTGCACGATTTCTGCTCGGGTAAGGCTTTATTAACAATGACAGTTTTAAAGGATATGTCTTTGTTTTCGTTTAATTAGTTGTTTTTTGTGTTTTTTTTGTTTTTGTTTTGTTTTTTTTTTTGGTTTTGTTTGTTTGTTGTTTTTTTTTGTTTTTTTTTGTTTTTTCATCAATGATTTTCCAGACGTTCAAGAATCACGACGATGACGATGGTGATAACGATGAAGCCACCAAACATCAGCTTCCAATTCCATGTATACTTAAAATCATCCCTTCTGATTTGGGAAAACATTCTATCCATCTGAAATCTCTTATTAATCCTCTACGAGCGCTGTGGCACGCGTTGCAAGCCACCATAGATCACTGCTGCTTTCTATCTTTGTTGTCGGAGCTACCTTTCCCCAGGTGAAGCCATTCTTTATCAACTGTTCTGCGCCTTGCCTCCCTTGGTCTTCTTCGGTTCTCTTTTCCGTGTGCTGTCCATGACTACCACTGGAAGGGCATCCGGTGACATTCTGAGGACATGTACTGCTGGAAGGGTATCCGGTGACATTCTGAGGACATGTACTGCTGGAAGGGCATCCAGTGACATTCTGAGGACATGTACTGCTGGAAGGGTATCCGGTGACATTCTGAGGACATGTACTACTGCTGGAAGGGCATCCAGTGACATTCTGAGGACATGTACTGCTGGAAGGGCATCCGGTGACATTCTGAGGACATGTACTGCTGAAGGGCATCTAGTGACATTCTGAGGACATGTACTGCTGGAAGGGCATGTAGTGACATTCTGAGGACATGTACTACTGTAAGGGCATCCGGTGACATTCTGAGGACATGTACTGCTGGAAGGGCATCCAGTGACATTCTGAGGACATGTACTACTGTAAGGGCATCTGGTGACATTCTGAGGACATGTACTGCTGGAAGGGCATCTAGTGACATTCTGAGGACATGTACTACTGTAAGGGCATCCGGTGACATTCTGAGGACATGTACTGCTGGAAGGGCATCCAGTGACATTCTGAGGACATGTACTACTGTAAGGGCATCTGGTGACATTCTGAGGACATGTACTGCTGTAAGGGCATCCGGTGACATTCTGAGGACATGTACTGCTGGAAGGGCATCCAGTGACATTCTGAGGACATGTACTACTGTAAGGGCATCTGGTGACATTCTGAGGACATGTACTGCTGGAAGGGCATCTGGTGACATTCTGAGGACATGTACTGCTGGAAGGGCATCCAGTGACATTCTGAGGACATGTACTGCTGGAAGGGCATCCGGTGACATTCTGAGGACATGTACTGCTGGAAGGGCATCCGGTGACATTCTGAGGACATGTACTGCTGGAAGGGCATCCGGTAACATTCTGAGGACATGTACTGCTGGAATGGCATCCGGTGACATTCTGAGGACATGTACTGCTGGAAGGGCATCCGGTAACATTCTGAGGACATGTACTGCTGGAAGGGCATCCGGTGACATTCTGAGGACATGTACTGCTGGAAGGGCACGTAGTGACATTCTGAGGACATGTACTACTGTAAGGGCATCCGGTGACATTCTGAGGACATGTACTGCTGGAAGGGCATCCAGTGACATTCTGAGGACATGTACTACTGTAAGGGCATCTGGTGACATTCTGAGGACATGTACTGCTGGAATGGCATCTGGTGACATTCTGAGGACATGTACTACTGGAAGGGCATCCAGTGACATTCTGAGGACATGTACTACTGTAAGGGCATCTGGTGACATTCTGAGGACATGTACTGGTGGAATGGCATCCGGTGACATTCTGAGGACATGTACTGCTGGAAGGGCATCCGGTGACATTCTGAGGACATGTACTGCTGGAAGGGCATCCGGTGACATTCTGAGGACATGTACTGCTGGAAGGGCATCCGGTAACATTCTGAGGACATGTACTGCTGGAATGGCATCCGGTGACATTCTGAGGACATGTACTGCTGGAAGGGCATCCGGTGACATTCTGAGGACATGTACTGCTGGAAGGGCATCCGGTGACATTCTGAGGACATGTACTGCTGGAAGGGCATCTAGTGACATTCTGAGGACATGTACTGCTGGAAGGGCATCTGGTGACATTCTGAGGACATGTACTGCTGGAAGGGCAGCCGGTGACATTCTGAGGACATGTACTGCTGGAAGGGCATCCGGTGACATTCTGAGGACATGTACTGCTGGAATGGCATCCGGTGACATTCTGAGGACATGTACTGCTGGAAGGGCATCCGGTAACATTCTGTGGACATGTACTGGGGTCCAGCGCCGTCCTCTTCACTTGATCTCAGTGTTGTTGTCGAGCAAGGAGACTCTTTTCTTGAGTTCAATGTTCAAGATGGTGTTCGACAAAAAAGAAAAAAAAGAATAAGATAAAAATGAAAACAGCAACAAGAAGAAGAAGAAGAAAATGAATAAAAACGAAATTTCATAATTCTGCATGCGCAACAGTTTTGTAAAGTTTCCAGTTCGTGGCTAACGTTCCTGGTGACTTTGCAGGATTCTGATTAATACAATCGTGCAATAAGAACAGATCTTGGTTTTGAAGCTGGTGGTGCCAGATCTTCCATCTGTTCCAGACTGACACAAACGCCTTCCCAGCCATGGGGTTCTTGTCTTCATTTCTCTTTCTGCATCACAATCCGTTTCCCATTTTTTAGCCGAGGTAAACAGACCTTTGTACATTCTCCATGTCTTCTTCAAAGCGACCTTTGTACATTCTCCATGTCTTCTAAAAACGACCTTTGTACTTTTTTTCTGTCTTCTCCGTGTCTTCTGTAAAGCGACCTTTGTACTTTTTTCTGTCTTCTCCGTGTCTTATGTAAAGCGACCTTTGTACTTTTTTCTGTCTTGTCCATGTCTTCTGTAAAGCGACCTTTGTACTTTTTTCTGTCTTCTCCGTGTCTTCTGTAAAGCGACCTTTGTACTTTTTTCTGTCTTCTCCGTGTCTTATGTAAAGCGACCTTTGTACTTTTTTCTGTCTTGTCCATGTCTTATGTAAAGCGACCTTTGTACTTTTTTCTGTCTTCTCCGTGTCTTATGTAAAGCGACCTTTGTACTTTTTTCTGTCTTCTCCGTGTCTTCTTCAAACGACCTCTGTACTTTTATGTGTCTTCACCCTGGTTCATAACCGGCTCATCAGGACTTTGGTTTATTCTCAGCTGTTTGTAGTCCTGGTGCTGGTCTGGAACTCATGTTTTCCAGCAGTGGATGCAGGGTGTTCTGTCTTAGTCTGGGAAACTGCATGTCAATGGGGTGGAAAGTTGACGTCGCCAGCAAAAGTCCAGCCTGCTGAATAAGTCCATCTGTTTCCTTGTATTCCGGACTGCACCACATTGTACATGCAGCAGTCAGTGTAAGGCAGACGGGTTGTGATAGCATGTGTCCTTGTTTCACTCCAGTGGTGATGTTATATCGGTCTGTCGGGGCATCCACATGTCGCTTATCACATGCTGTCAGTGCACAACAATGTCTGATCATGTTGACAATTTACTGGGAATGTCAGAGTGTTTCAGGATGTTCTATAGTTTATCCCTGTGAATTCCGCCAAATGTTTCAAAATAATAAAAGCAGCAGAAGTTTTCTATTGCATTCTTTGCTTAGCTGAAGGAGTTGTCTCAGAGTAAAAGATGCGGTCATTGCATGACATCGCCTTGCAGTTGTTAATCGTTCCTGGATGATCTTGTTCATCTTTCCTCGTCACTTTGAGCGATGCTATCATTCCAGTTGCTCCCAGTCTGTGAGGCTTCCTTTCTTTGGTAAATTCACAAGTGGACCTACCTTCCAGTCGGCTGGTGTCTGTTTCGTTTCCCAAGAGAATCAATGGCAGAACTTCTGCCTGCTTTCCTCCCCTTCCCCGTGACCTGTGGAGCCGTATACCGTCAGCACGACTCCGGTCAGCTCAGCACCCCGACACACCCAGACACACTGATTCAAGGAAAACACATCCTGGATACAAATATTTTTAAAACTGCGGAACATTCAAAATGTACTTATTCGCTTTTTAACTTGAATGCAGTTTATGTTTATGTAAAAAGCTTACCTTACTCTGTGAAGTTAACCTATTTTCAAATGTTCGCTTTTTCCATGAGGTGATAAATATTTGCCATTTTTCTTTGTAGACATACTCAAGAACTTGCGAACGTGGTAACCCACACTACTGTCATCCCTAAATTAACTTCAAACACCCCCATTCACACACCAATCTAATAAACACAGCCAGCTTTCTGAAGTTACATAATCAAAAAAGTTACTCCCTTCATTTAATCGCATTTAGACATTTCTTGTCGGAGTTTAAGTGATGTTCACATCACTCTCTCTCCTCTTGTTGACAGTCACATGAAGTAGGGGAAGGGTACAGACCCACACACGTCCACGCGCGCAAGCGCACGCACACACACACAGACTAACACACGCGCACGCACACACACACACACACACACACACACACACACATGTAAAACACAAATACAATTTGAGATGCGTATACAACACGTGTACATAAAATACATAAATGAAGTTGTAACAAATCACACACATACACACACACACAAACGCGCGCGCGCGCGCGCACACACACACACACACACACACACACACACACACAACACGTGTATGTGAGACAAAAGTGCTTCTGTGTTTTTCATTTTCACATTAATCTTGTAATTATCTATTTATGTATATAGTGATCTATTCTTCTTCTTTTTTATGATGTAAAAAGAAAAGAAAAAAAAGTTAATTTGCCATCTTGAATTTTTTTAAATCGACTTTGACTCACGCACTGTCTGTTCGTAAAGGAGTGTTAAATTTCCCTGGTCAGTATTGATAATCACAGAGTGTAGGTTGTGTCCGTCCATTCCCAAGTCTCTCTCCCCGCTTTCCACACACTGACGGGTGACTGTGCCTTCAGTCATCACGTGACACTATCCCCCCCCCAGTGTCTGTGTCATCCAACTTCAGGGCACAGGGAAGAGGTTACGCAGCAGACACACGGGCTTCCACTTCAGTAAGTCCGTCAACAGACAGCCTTGTGAACAGCCAGCCTTGTGAACAGACAGCCTTGTGAACAGCCAGCCTCGAGACAGCTTTGTGAACAGCCAGCCTTGTGAACAGCTTTGAGACAGCCTTATGAACAGACAGCTTTGTGAACAGACAGCATTGCGAACAGACAGCCTTGAAACAGCCTTATGGACAGACAGCTTTGTGAACAGACAGCCTTGTGAACAGCCAACCTGTGAACAGACAGCCTTGAGACAGCCTTATGAACAGACAGCTTTGTGAACAGCCAGCCTTGTGAACAGCCAGCCTTGAGAACAGCCGGCCATGTGAACAGACAGCCTTGTGAACACCCAGCCATGTGAACAGACACCCTAGTGACAGCCTTGTGAACAGCCAGCCTTGAGAACAGACAGCCTTGGGAACAGACAGCACAGCCAGCCTTGTGAACAGACCCAGTGTAGCTGAGCGTGCAGACCTAAATTATTTCCTTCATGATGGGGCGTGTCTTTGGCAGGTCAGGTCTGGTGGAGCCCATCCCTTTCCAAATGGGGATTTCTTGTCGGGGTTACGCCGCCCACACGCGGCAGGTGGCACTGGGTTACATGCTGACCAACAGCTGAGGAGAATCTCTGACCTGACTCTGACACTGCCTCCTCGGGAAAACTGATTAACAAGCTGATGATGAGGGTCTGACCTTTCGGGAAGGCTGCATTCAGCATCTCTGCGGTCACACGTAACCGTTGTTATCTCTGGTGAACTGGTTATGATCCACATGTCAGCAGGAATTTTGATCCAGGTCTGCTCACGTAAGGGTTTGCCCCAACTCTTAGTGCTGCAGCCTTGGGGGCCCGGGGGTGGGGTGGGGTGTGGTGTGGGTGGTGGTGAGGGGGGCGGGGGTGGGGGTGGGGGGCTAGTTGGCCTTTGGGAACCATCCTAACGCCGACCGTCCTAAAACCCTCTTGGCCGAGAGAGTGGGGGTGTAACTTGGGCAAGACACTCTCCACTATTAATCAGATTCTAACCCAGATTGATAGGACAGCAATCGCCTCCTCTGCTGATGGTCATAGTCGGACATGACTATCATTTTCGTGCCCCAGTGGTGATTGTGCACCCAGTTAGTTAAAGGTCCTCATAGCCAAAAACGGCCATTGAATTCACATGCACTGTGTCTAAGTCTCGGCATAGGAAGGCGGGGCCCAATCCTCTCCTTCCACCACTTTGAGCCTTCCTTGACCGAATTCAGACACCCATTCATACCTGGGTGGAGTGAGAAAATCGAAGCATCTTCCCCAAGGATGTAACATGTCATGTCCTTGGCAAATGCGCTGTTACTTAGATTCACCATGCCAAAACGGGGAGTCGAACCCTGACCAGTGGGAAGCACTGGGCCGGAAGTCCGACGCCTAACCGACTCTGCAACGGCACTTAGAAGAAGGGAAGCAACATCCGACACAGCACAGCGTGTGTCAAGCTGTCAGTTGGCTTTCATTAAGTCTTTATCGAGGACTGAGGCATCCCAGCGGTTGAGAAACCCGTAGGGGTGAACGCGGTGAATGGAACTCGGTTCCCAGCAAAACAGGATTTCACTCATAGCTACTGAACTCACGGAAAATGTTAAACAAATATTCATGTTTCTCGGTTCCCGGCAAAACAGGATTTCACTCATAGCTACTGAACTCACGGAAAATGTTAAACAAATATTCATGTAACTCTGTTCCCGGCAAAACAGGATTTCACTCATAGCTACTGAACTCACGGAAACTGTTAAACAAATATTCATGTAACTCGGTTCCCGGCAAAACAGGATTTCACTCATAGCTACTGAACTCACGGAAAATGTTAAACAAATATTCATGTAACTCGGCTCCCGGCAAAGCAGGATTTCACTCATAGCTACTGAACTCACGGTATATGTTAAACAAATATTCATGTAACTCGGTTCCCAGTAAAACAGGATTTCACTCATAGCTACTGAACTCACGGTATATGTTAAACAAATATTCATGTAACTCGGTTCCCGGCAAAACAGGATTTCACTCATGTGGTTCGTCCGTCGGGATCGACGAGGACCATCTAGTCATCCTGGGGGTGGGTGGGTTGGGCTCTGTGGGTGCGCAGATGACTGGTCAGGCCAATCCGCGCCCGGAAGGTTCTGACGCAGTGTGGACAGGGGATGGTGGCGGCTGTCGGGGACTTGATGGCACTGCTTTTCCTGACCTGTCTGCGTTGCTCTGCTGCAGCGATTCTGTTGGCCTCACAGGATTTAGCGCCTTTGTGGACAGCTGAACGCCACTTTGGTCTGTCCATTGCATTTAGCTCCCATGTGTCATGGCTGATGTTGAAGGCGTTCAGAGAAGCTTTCAGAGTGTCTTTGAAGCGCTTCTTTTGGCCTCCAAGGGAGCACTTGCCATGTTGGAGCTTGCCGCACAGCAGTTTCTTGGGGAGCCGGTGGTCTGTCATGCGAACTACATGGCCTGCCCAGCGCAGCTGGGCCTGCATCAAGATGGTGTAGATGCTGGGCAAGTTTGCACGAGTGAGCACCTCTGTGTCAGGGATCTTCTCTTGCCACTTTATGCCGAGAAGTTTTCTGAGGCTGGTGGTGTGGAAGTGGTTCAGCTTTTTGGCGTGGCGTTTGTAGACCGTCCATGATTCACATCCATAGAGCAGGTGGTGAGAACTATGGCCTTGTATACTTTGAGCTTCGTCTCCAGGGTGATGCCTCTCCTGTTCCAAATGTTCTTATGGAGTCTGCCGAAGGCAGCGCTGGCTTTGGCGAGTCTGGCATTCACCTCGTCGTCGATGACAACTGTGCGAGAGAGTGTACTGCCCAGGTATGCGAACTTGTCCACCGCGTTCAGTCGTTGCCCGTTGATGAAGATGTTTGGTTCAACGTAAGGCTTTCCTGGAGCTGGCTGGTGCATCACCTCAGTCTTAGTTGTGCTGATTGTGAGGCCAAAGTTGTCACAGGCAGCAGAAAACTTGTCGACACTGTGTTGCATGTCAGCTTTGGAGGCAGCATTGAGAGCGCAGTCATCAGCAAACAGGAAGTCGTTGACGGTGTCTGTCCTCGCCTTGGTTTTTGCTTGAAGCCTCCTGAGGTTAAAGAGTGAGCCATCTGTGCGGTACCTGATGCCAATGCCTATGTCAGCGTCTCTGAAGGCATCTGTCAGCATGGCTCTAAACATGAGACTGAACAGGGTGGGGGCAAGAACACACCCTTGCTTGACTCCGTTGGAGACAGGGAACGGTTCTGAAGTCTCTCCGTTGTCTTGGATTCGGGCCAGCATCCCATCGTGTAGCTGCCGTATGATGGTGATGAACTTTCTGGGACATCCGTACTTCGCCATGATTCTCCAAAGGCCATCTCTGCTAACAGTATCGAAGGCCTTGGTCAGATCGACATAGGTGGAGTAAAAGTCAGCGTTTTGTTCCTGACACTTCTCCTGGAGCTGCCTGGCAGCAAACACCATGTCGATAGTCCCGCGTTCTTTCCGGAAGCCACACTGGCTCTCTGGTAGGAGACCTTGCTCAAGGTGCGCTATGAGACGGTTGAGTAGCACTCTGGCCAGAGTCTTGCCTGCGACGGACAGCAGGGATATTCCACGATGGTTGTCACAGGCCTGACGATTTCCTTTGCGCTTTTACAGGTGTATGATGGAAGCGTCTTTGAAGTCCTGTGGAACTGCCTCATGCTGCCAGATGAGCTGGAACAGCTGATGAAGCTTCTCAGTCAGCGCCATACCACCTTCTTTGTAGACCTCAGCTGGAATGGAGTCTGAGCCAGGGTTTCACTCATAGCTACTAAACTCACGGTATATGTTAAACAAATATTCATGTAACTCGGTTCCCGGCAAAGCAGGATTTCACTCATAGCTACTGAACTCACGGTATATGTTAAACAAATATTCATGTAACTCGGTTCCAGGCAAAACAGGATTTCATTCATAGCTACTGAACTCACGGTATATGTTAAACAAATATTCATATTGAACACATCTTAAAGCAAATATTAATGTATATGCACTGAAGTGACAGAAGAAGAATTGTATTACATGCCTCATTCCGATTCAGACGTTTTTCATCTCTTCGCGGGTTCCATGTTGAGTTGTATAATAGTCATGTCCGACAATGACCATCAGAACAGCATAGGAGGTAACTGCTGTCCCAACTATCTGGGCTAGAATTTGATTATGGTGGAGAGTGTCTTGCCCAAGTTACATCTCCACTCTCTCGGACAAGACGGTTTCAGGACAGTTGGCAGTGGGATGGTTCCCAAAGGACATCTGGCCCCCAAGGATTGCCACTGTAATCTTGCCTCCTAGTTTGAGAGTCATAGTCCTTCACAAAAGACTAATGGAGAAACCTTTGATCATACAGCTCTCACTTTTTTAACGACAAAACGAACATGGATGGGTAAATCCAGTTACATAATATGCAAGCTCATTTACAAGCAAAATATGTGAACAATATTTCCAAGCGGGTATTACCTGTTGAAATGCCTTCAAAGAATTCATTTATTGCCATGATATAATGTTTTGTGCGCAAATGTTTAACTTCGTGCTCTGAAAGGCAAACAGTACTGCTAGGACAAGGAAATAGCGTTCGAGCTTATACTCTCTCTCTCTCCCTACTAATCTCACTCACGCACTTAAAAACCGGAATCATGCAAGCCGCTCTTAGCAGAAACGCGAAGTCAATGACAACTGAAAATAAAATGTGTTGGCAAAGCACAACACTTCGGGAACTGAGTCATGCAGTGCTGCTGAAATTCTCTCTCTCTCTCTGCGCGCGCGCGCGCGCGCGCGCGCGCGTGTGTGTGTGTGTGTGTGTGTGAAGTGGGTATGCGTGTGAAGTGGGTATGTGCGTGAAGTGGGTATGTGCGTGAAGTGGGTGTGTGTGTGAAGTGGGTATGTGTGTGAAGTGGGTGTGTGTGTGAAGTAGGTATGTGCGTGAAGTGGGTATGTGCGTGAAGTGGGTGTGTGTGTGAAGTGGGTATGCGTGTGAAGTGGGTATGTGCGTGAAGTGGGTGTGTGTGTGAAGTGGGTATGTGTGTGAAGTGGGTATGTGCGTGAAGTGTGTGTGTGTGTGAAGTGGGTATGTGCGTGAAGTGGGTGTGTGTGTGAAGTGGGTATGTGTGTGAAGTGGGTGTGTGTGTGAAGTAGGTATGTGTGTGAAGTGGGTATGTGTGTGAAGTGTGTGTGTGTGTGAAGTGGGTATGTGCGTGAAGTGGGTATGCGTGTGAAGTGTGTGTGAAGTGGGTATGCGTGTGAAGTGGGTGGGTGTGTGAAGTGGGTATGCGTGTGAAGTGGGTATGCATGTTTGAATGCGCGTGGAGATCAGAGTGCTTGGGAGAGGGGGAAAGGATATGTGCGTACGTGCATGTCTGTGTGTGTGTGCGTGCGTGCGTGCGTGTGTGTGCGCGTGTGTGTGCGTGCGTGCGTGCGTATGTGTGTGCGTGCGTGCGTGTGAGTGTGTGTGTGTGTGTGTGTGTCCTATCTCTCTCCTTCCCCCTCTCAGTTCCTAACATTGATTTCAAACATTCTCGACGAAAGAAAAGAAAAGAAAGACTGAGCCCTGACCTATCGTTCAGCCTTTACCTGTTATGTGCATATTGTTATGTGCATATTGTTATGATGTGGATATTGTTATGTGGATATTGTTATGATGTGGATATTGTTATGTGCATATTGTTATGTGCATATTGTTATGTGGATATTGTTAGCAAGTCTGGTAGCAAAATGTCGATGACTGTTTTTTGCTCTTCTCACCGGGAGTTCAGATCTCAGTCTGGCTGACACGACATGAGGGCTGCTGTCAATTACTAGTTTTTATTCTGGCAAGGAAAATTGTGTACAAGACTAAAAGACATTCATGAGTTTGATCTACAAAAGATTTTATTTATTTCAATCTTTTTTTTCACAAATACTTTATTCTATAAAGGAATGACATGAAGAAAATGGTATTATATATTTATAATGAATTTGTGAAGAAAACTATAGGACATTCATGAGTTTGATCTACAAAAGATTTTACATATCTTAATCGTTTCTTCTTCTTTTTTTAATTTTAAACAAACACTTTATTTCAGCAAGGAATGATACGAACAAAACGGTATTAGATACAACGAGTTTGACCTGCAAAAGAATCCATGGTAGGATATAGTGAGAAACAATGTGTAGGATCAGCTGATGAATAAAGACCCTGGAAATATTCCAGGAGGTGTTACCTTATAGGCTACAACCCGCTATTGCCGCGGCCCGCTATTGCCGCGGCCAGTTGTTGCCGAAGCCCTTTTTTTCTTTTTGTTGGTCTTTTTTTAATGTTTTTTTTTAAATTTCATTATGTACATTAATGAATTTTTCATATTTATATTTTTAGAAAAATGTGACCTTGAACTTTGTTCAATGTAAAATGTTTTGATTTCTATAGACAGAACCTATCAACCTTTAGTGAAATTTGATATCAATCGGTCGAGTCGATTGCGAGTTATAGCCCTTTAAATTTTCTGTCACGGCAAAATACCATACCTTATTCAAACTGCTGTAGCAAGGTCAAGGTCAAGGTTCAAGATTTCAATGTGAAATCCAAAATCGTTGCGGCAACAACGGGCCGCGGCAATAGCGGGTTGCGGCAACAACGGGCCGCGGCAATAGCGGGTTGCGGCAACAACGGGCCGCGGCAATAGCGGGTTGCGGCAACAACGGGCCGCGGCAATAGCGGGTTGCGGCAATAGCGGGTTGACCCCTTATAATGCATGCACGCAACAACAATGTGAGACGGGAGCACAAAGTACTTTGATTTCATGGAGTTGACTAAAGTGTGCAATGTTTCATTTATTCATTTTATTGTTTTTAATTATTTAACGCCCATGACTGTATAAAAAAATATAGACCTAGTGTCAGAAAACTTCCTATATCTGGTAACAGCAACGCAGCATAAAGATATATAATCATTACGTCTATCAGTCTGTGGAATCAGAGCGATGGATATTTGCGAATTTTTGCGTCAACACATGGAGAGCTCGTAGACGACTCTGTTTATTTCATGACACTTAGTTACAAAGAATGATGTTTAGTTCTTTCGTTACCATGGACACGACAATATGGCGGTTAGGAAAGAAAGAAAGAACGAAGAAAAAGTGGAAGAAAAGGCAGAGAGAAGGAAGGGGAGAAAAAGGGAAAGGAGAAGAAGAAGAAGAAGAAGAAGAAGAAGAAAAAACAATAGTTTCCTAATATCTCAATATACTCTAATTTGTCATCACTTTCATGTACACCACTCTGCAATCGTTTGTTGGCAGAAAAATTACGCAATGAATCTAACCTATATTTGTGTAGACCTTTAGAAATAATCCTTTCTCTTTTCTTTGCTCATTTCTGTCTTTGTACTTCATTTTTTTTATGTGCGTAATGCAGGCCTCTAGTCTTGGTGGAAGGTGAGTCGAAAGAACATGGTAATTTCCTCAATAAACGTTTCTTATTGATTTATCATTTTCCAAAGCGTAAGAGAACGTGTCCAACCTAAGTGACATATCTTTCAAACAGTTGAAGTGGTGGTAGAGATCTAAAGTGCCTTAATAATGTCATTCACAAAGTGTTGGTGATCTGAAGTGCCTTAATAATGTCATTCACAAAGTGTTGGTGATCTAAAGTGCCTTAATAATGTCATTCATAAAGTGTTGGTGATGATCTAAAGTGCCTTAATAATGTCATTCATAAAGTGTTGGTGGTGATCTGAAGTGCCTTGATAATGTCATTCACAAAGTGTTGGTGATCTAAAGTGCCTTAATAATGTCATTCATAAAGTGTTGGTGATGATCTGAAGTGCCTTAATAATGTCATTCATAAAGTGTTGGTGGTGATCTGAAGTGCCTGAATGATGTCATTCATAAAGTGTTGGTGATGATCTGAAGTGCCTTAATAATGTCATTCATAAAGTGCTGGTGGTGATGTGAAGTGCCTTAATAATGTCATTCATAAAGTGTTGGTGGTGATCTGAAGTGCCTTAATAATGTCATTCATAAAGTGTTGGTTGTCTGTAGTGCCTTAATAATGTCATTCATAAAGTGTTGGTGATCTGAAGTGCCTTAATAATGTCATTCATAAAGTGTTGGTGATCTGAAGTGCCTTAATAATGTCATTCATAAAGTGTTGGTGGTAATCTGAAGTGCCTTAATAATGTCATTCATAAAGTGTTGGTGATGATCTGAAGTGCCTTAATAATGTCATTCATAAAGTGTTGGTGATGATCTGAAGTGCCTTAATAATGTCATTCATAGAGTGTTGGTGGTGATCTAAAGTGCCTTAATAATGTCATTTATAAAGTGTTCGTGGTGATCTAAAGTGCCTTAATAATGTCATTCATAATGTGTTCGTAGTATTCTAAAGTGCCTAAATATTGTCATTCATAAAGTGTTGGTGGTGATCTGAAGTGCCTTAATAATGTCATTCATAAAGTGTTGGTGGTGATCTGAAGTGCCTAAATAATGTTGGTGGTGATCTGAAGTGCCTTAATAATGTCATTCATAAAGTGTTGGTGGTGATCTGAAGTGCCTTAATAATGTCATTCATAAAGTGTTGGTGGTGATCTGAAGTGCCTTAATAATGTCATTCATAAAGTGTTGGTGGTGATCTGAAGTGCCTTCATAATGTCATTCATAAAGTGTTGGTAGTGATCTGAAGTGCATTAATAATGTCATTCATAGTGTTGGTGGTGATCTGAAGTGCCTTAATGTCATTCATAAAGTGTTGGTGGTGATCTGAAGTGCCTTAATAATGTCGTTCATAAAGTGTTGGTGGTGATCTGAAGTGCCTTAATAATGTCATTTATAAAGTGTGCGTGGTGATCTAAAGTGCCTTAATAATGTCATTCATAAAGTGTTGGTGGTGATCTAAAGTGCCTAAATAATGTCATTCATAAAGTGTTGGTAGTGATCTGAAGTGCCTTAATAATGTCATTCATAAAGTGTTGGTGTTGATCTGAAGTGCCTTAATAATGTTGGTGGTGATCTGAGGTGCATTAATAATGTTATTCATTAAGTGTTGGTGGTGATCCGAAGTGCATTAATAATCTTATTCATAAAGTGTGGGTTATGATCTAAAGTGCCTTAATAATGTCATTCATAGAGTGTTGGTGGTGATCTGAAGTGCCTTAATAATGTCATTCATTAATCAGTTATACGGTCAGTGAATAAAAATAAAAAAGCAAACAAAATCAACTCTCTGTTCATCAACACTTTGATCACTGCTTACACAATGACGCGATACGGGAATCCTCAGAAATGCTGACAGTCAGACTCCACTGATTCTCTCTCTCTCTCTCTCTCTCTCTCACCCGAACATTGTTGTCACCCTTTGTCAATCTGACCAAAGACGATGACAATGAAATATCAGTGATAAAGTGACTCTTCTTTTTTTTTTTTTTTTTAATTTTAAAATATTTTTTACTTTCGCAGAATGTTTGTTGGTTTTCTTTGTTTTGTTTTTCCGAGTTCTTCTGAAAGTGAAAATATACACACAAATAAAGATAGAACGCTATCAAGCACTGTGTGTGTGTGTGTGTGTGTGTGTGTGTGTGTGTGTGTGTTAGAGAGAGAGAGAAAGAGAGAGAGAGAGAGAGAGAGAGAAGGGGGGGTGGGGGGGGGGGGTGGGGGGGGGGGGGGGGTGCGTGCATGCGTGTCAGCTCATGCGTGCGTGTCCCCGTGGATAGCCTATCAGGGCGAACCGCTGAGCTGATTTCATTGCAGCTTGCTGCTTGATTCCGGGTCTCCATGGACAGAGCCCGACCTTTATCGTCACTGGCAGTGAGGGCCATTACAATTACAACGCTGCTTTGTTTGTTGATGTCTGTTGTTGTTATTTTGTTGTTGTTTTGTGGGTTGCTCCTATGTTCCCCTTCTTTGTGGGGCCCCTTACCTTCCTTTTTCACCGCTTCCTATTTATGTACTTATATATTTATCTATTTATTCAATTATCTATTCATTCATCTATTTTTGAGGAAGGGGGGATCTACTCACTTTTTTGTTTCTTTTTTGTTCTTATTTTTCTTTATTCCTTTCTTTCTTTCTTTCTTCCGTTTTTCCCAACCTCCTTTGGGTTGTTTGTTATTTTTATTGATTTTTGTGGGGCCTCTGATGTCCTTTTTCCCAACTTTCTTGTGCGTTTTCTCCTGCACGTTCAAAGGTTCATGAATGATGTACCATTAAAGATATCTGGTCCCTTTTTTCTTCTCTCCCTCTCTCCTACTTTCTTTCGCTATCATGACTGTTTGTTTCGACAGGAGTGGACAACATCTGGGGAAGCAAGATTTGAGTGTTGGCCGTGTGTTTGTGGGTGTTTATCAAGGCGGGGTGTTGGGGGAGGGGGGTCCCCATCTTCCAGGTCAGCGATATGTGCTGACCTGCTATAGTGCCGTCACCCGATATGTGCTGACCTGCTATAGTGCCGTCACCCGATATGTGCTGACCTGCTATAGTGCCGTCACCCGATATGTGCTGACCTGCTATAGTGCCGTCACCCGATATGTGCTGACCTGCTATAGTGCCGTCACCCGATATGTGCTGACCTGCTATAGTGCCGTCACCCGCTGCTTGTGTGCTGCACGCACGCAGAAAATCAGATTCAAGTCAACGTTGGGTGCGTTACGGAAACAAGAACATACCCAGCATGCACACCACCGAAAACGGAGTATCGCTGCCTACATGGCGGGGTAAAAACGGTCATACACGTAAAAGCCCACCCGTATATGTATACTGATGAGCGAAGGTGGGAGTTGCAGTCGACGAATGCAGAGGATGAATATGGTCAGGTTCTGTATCACGGGGATTTGAGGTCAACCACAAGCACATTGCTGGGTGTCATCTTCTTCTTCACCCTGCTGCAATAAACTGCACACTCACTCACACACACACACACACACACACAACACACACTAACACACACACACACACACACACACACACACACACACACACACACACACACAACACACACTAACACACACACACACACGCACACACACACACACACACACACTGCTGAAATGTAGACGACCAGATTATTATCAAAGATCGGCTTTTCCGTATTAAAAAAAAAAAAAAATCCTACTGCTGGTGTAATTTGGCAGTTATATCCAAAACAACAACAACAACAAATAAGATTGTAGTGAAAAGCCGTGAAGGAATGTTGTAGGCCTGTGTGTGTGTGTGTGTGTGTGTGTGTGTGTGTGTGAGAGAGAGAGAGAGAGAGAGAGAGAGAGAGAGGGGGGGGGGGGGGGGGGGGGAGGGAGGCAGAGACAGCCGAAAGCAACTACCGGTTTTCAGACCAGCACATTACGTTATTTCCTTTGCACGAGCGATGCAGGCGGACAGGGGTCATCAGTGTTAGTGTGCGCGTGGGTGGTCACTGATTGTCCGGGCTGATACTCAGGCTCTTCGTCCTTCGCAATCACAGCTTGCATAAACACACACACACTCTCTCTCTCTCTGTCTCTCTGTGCCAACTCTACCCGGCCTACGCACACTTAGACAAGCCCCTAACTCTCACACATGCTCCAGTGAAGCAAAAACACACGTAAGCACTATAAGTACGCATCAAAGAGAGATAGAGAGAAAGCGCGCGCGCGTACACACACACACACACACACACACACACACGTACACACACACAACACACATACACAACACACACACACACACACGTACACACACACAACACACACACACACACACACACACACAAATAACCAGCTTTTGCCCTTCAAACATGAAAGGCCGCTTTCATCTGTTGCTTTCAAAAAGAGCGAAATAAGCCAGGCCAAACTTTTACTGCGATTGATCTCTAACACTTCTATTTCCATTGATCCCCAACACTTCTCTTTCCATTGATCTCTAACACTTCTCTTTCCACTGATCTCTTAGACATTTCTTTCCATTGATCTCTAATACTTCTCTTTCCATTTATCTCTTAGCATAACACTTCTTCTACCATTGATCTCTTAGCACGTCTCTTTCCAATGATCTCTGAACACTTCTCTTTCCATTTATCTCTTAGCACATCTCTTCCCATTGATCTAACACTTTTCTTCCCATTGATCTCTAACACTTATTGATCTCTAACACTTCTCTTCCCACTGATCTCTTAGCACGTCTCTTTCCATTGATCTTTTAGCACATCTGTTTCCAATGATCTCTGAACACTTCTCTTTCCATTGATCTTTAACACTTCTCTTTTCATTGATCTTTTAGCACTTTTCTTTCCATTGATATCTGAACACTTCTCTTTCCATTGATCTTTAACACTTCTCTTCCCATTGATCTCTTGGCACGTCTCTTTCCATTGATCTTTTAGCACATCTCTTTCCAATGATCTCTGAACACTTCTCTTTCCATTGATCTCTTAGCACTTCTTTTTCCATTTATCTCTTAGCACATCTCTTTCCAATGATCTCTGAACACTTCTCTTTCCATTGATCTCTAACACTTCTCTTTCCATTGATCTTTTAGCACATCTCTTTCCAATGATCTCTGAACGCTTCTCTTTCCATTGATATCTGAACACTTCTCTTTCCATTGATCTTTAACACTTCTCTTCCCATTGATCTCTTAGCACGTCTCTTTCCATTGATCTTTTAGCACATCTTTTTCCAATGATCTCTGAACACTTCTCTTTCCATTGATCTTTAACACTTCTCTTTCCATTGATATCTTAGCACTTCTCTTTCCATTGATCTCTTAGCACATCTGTTTCCAATGATCTCTGAACACTTCTCTTTCCATTGATCTTTAACACTTCTCTTTTCATTGATCTTTTAGCACTTTTCTTTCCATTGATATCTGAACACTTCTCTTTCCATTGATCTTTAACACTTCTCTTCCCATTGATCTCTTGGCACGTCTCTTTCCATTGATCTTTTAGCACATCTCTTTCCAATGATCTCTGAACACTTCTCTTTCCATTGATCTCTTAGCACTTCTTTTTCCATTTATCTCTTAGCACATCTCTTTCCAATGATCTCTGAACACTTCTCTTTCCATTGATCTCTAACACTTCTCTTTCCATTGATCTTTTAGCACATCTCTTTCCAATGATCTCTGAACGCTTCTCTTTCCATTGATATCTGAACACTTCTCTTTCCATTGATCTTTAACACTTCTCTTCCCATTGATCTCTTAGCACGTCTCTTTCCATTGATCTTTTAGCACATCTTTTTCCAATGATCTCTGAACACTTCTCTTTCCATTGATCTTTAACACTTCTCTTTCCATTGATATCTTAGCACTTCTCTTTCCATTGATCTCTTAGCACATCTCTTTCCAATGATCTCTGAACACTTCTCTTTCCATTGATCTTTAACACTTCTCTTTCCATTGATATCTTAGCACTTCTCTTTCCATTGATCTCTTAGCACATCTCTTTCCAATGATCTCTGAACACTTCTCTTTCCATTGATCTTTAACACTTCTCTTTCCACTGATCTCTTAGCACTTCTCTTTCCATTGATCTTGAACACTTCTCTTTCCATTGATCTCTTAGCACATCTCTTTCCACTGATCTCTGAACACGTCTCTTTCCATTGATCTCTGAACACGTCTCTTTCCATTGATCTGTAACACTCTTTCACTGCGGGAGGGCTGGGTTGTTTTTGTTTTTTGTTTTTGTTTCCCCACATGACTGTCCGAGCGTGAAAATAAATGTTAGGGAAATCTGTGTCACTTTAACACGCCTGTCAATCAAATGTAGAGGTTCACAGTGTCTAAACCGCGTTTTTTGGTTTGTTTGTTGTTTTTTTAAAATCCGAAACCAGTTCGTGACAAAGATTTAGGGAACACTTTATAGGCTGTGTGTGTGTGTGTGTGTGTGTGTGTGATTTCAATTCGCTTCTTTGAATTTGGAGATTCTATAGTTTGTAATACTGACTTCGAGTCTACACATAATAAAATATCACATACAGATTTTGGAATGTCTGAAATATAATTTATGGCCATAATTATGGCTATACGTTCAGCTGTGAAAATGGAATATTGTCTACTAATATAGTATATTTTTTCTATTCTAAATGAAGGAATTGCCATTTTCTAGAACAGATCCATCTGTGTATTTTTTTTTTTATAGATAATTTGAATATTGCTTTTCCATGTGGGAGAGTACCTCAGGTTTCAACAGAAATGGTGACTGGTTCTTGGATAGATCTGTATAATCTATATCAAAGGTAGCTTTACACTGCTCCCATTCAGGGACTGGTGAAAAAGTAGGTATTTTTGCAATTTGTCTTTTGTTTCCGTGGCACTAATGATATATGATGGAAATGTATTAATGGATTTCAAAGACTGTATCGTCTTAGCTCTTTTAGCAAAATCTTTTTGTGAACTCAAATTAGCTGCTTCTTTTGAAAATGTTTCATATGCGGAAGATTTGATAACGAATTTCGCGGCAGAAGCTTTCCTTTGTTCATCAAGAGATAAAACACCTGCTTCTCTGTAAGTTCCTAAATTTGATGTGAGAATGGGCACACCTAGAGAAAGTTTATAAGCCTTACAAATGTTTTGCAGCTTCTTTAACAAATGCAGTGGAGCACTGAAAAATACTTCTTGAGCGTATGTCAAGCGTGAACGTACGAGGGACGTAGCGAGAGATATCAACGCTTTGGTATCTTGTCCCCAGTGCTGTTCACAAATTATTTTCAGGAAATTTAGACCCTTCCTTGCATTGTGAGTGTGAGTGTAAGTGTGTGTGTGTGTGTGTGTGTGTGTGTGTGTGTGTGTGTGTGTGTGTGTGTGTGTGTGTCTGTGTCTGTGTCTGTGTCTGTGTCTGTGTGTGTATGCATGTGTGTGTGTGCGCTTGTGTGTGTGTATGTGTACACATACATAATGCACGTAAAGACGCACACACCGTGTGTGCACACTCAGACACACCATACTACCACCCTCCACTCCACCCGCCTACTGCGACACACACACACACACACACACACACACACACACACACACACCCACACACACACACACACACACACACACACACATTCACTCGCGCACGCACGCACATTCACTCGCGCACGCACGCGCACGCACGCACATTCACTCGCGCACGCACGCACACGCATACACACTTAAACACGCAATCTCTTTCTCTCTGTGTCTCTGTCTCTCTCCCTCTCTGTCACACACACACACACACACACACACACACACACACACACACACACAGTATGCTCAGTGCGGGAAGCGCACTGTGAACACCCCCCCCCCACCCTTCTCTACTCCCCCCTCCCCCTCTGCCCTCCCCCCCCCTTCCCCCACGCACGCATACACACCCAGGAATGTTGAAAACTAATAGTTAGTTCTCAGTTTCGTAAACGATAAGAGGCTTTTAAAACGGCACTGTTGAGCATTATTATATGACGGAAACTCCAAGCCTGTTCTGTACAAATCGGATCACCTTCTGCCAGTACACTATTTCGCTGACATCATTCTGTCGTCACCATGCTGTTGGTTGCAATCCTTTCTAGCAGGGAGTTGTTAGGCTCATCAGCCTCCCTTTAAAATGAACGTGTGGTGGGATAATTAGACCAAATCAGATTATGACCAATATATTAAATCTTACTGATTAAGTTGATAAGATTTCCTGGGCAGTCATCAGTCTGACTTTATACCACCAGAGCCATTCTGTCTGACTGCAGTGCAGTTTATTCGACATTTGGCACAGCGGGGTTTTCTTTGTTGAACTGGGTCTGTTCTCCCCAGTGCTGAGAGCACGTCGCCACAGTGTAGCGCCACCCTTCTTCCTTCTGTCGGTTTTTTTTGGGGTTTTTTTTTGTTTTGTCTGCAGGTGTTGGTCTATTTATTTCACTGTACAAGTGGATTTTTTCTTTTAGCAGGATTTCGCCTGGGACAGCTTTTTGTTGTTGCTGAGGGCTTTTTTTATTATTATTTTTTTTTACATCCGCTGAGTGTATATTGTACACCTGACCTCGGTTTATCGTCTCTTCCGAAACACTAGCACCCAGTAGACTACCACTCAAAGTCTACTGGAGAGTACTGGAAAGGGAGGAAACTCCCGGTCGGTGTGAGGGACTCTCGCATCCTGGTCGGTTGAAATTTGTGCAGATATTCAAAAAGATACAAGTGACTCCAAAGTCATATCCCAATCTCCCTTTAAGCCGATTGGTAAATCTCTGTTGAAAAACGGAACATCCACATTGAAATCTCTGTTGAAAAACGGAACATCCACATTGAAATCTCTGTTGAAAAACGAAACATCCACTTTCCCATCCCCTAGAGTTTCTCAGTCTTCTGCCGATCCAAAGCTGTACAGAAATAAGTCAAATTTAAATGCCAAATCAAAATATTTCCGGGCTTTCAGGTTCAGATGCACAATACAAGACTGTTCGGTAGTTGTCTTTCGTCCATTTCGTTCGTCTTCAGTTTAACGTCTTTCTACTTGAAGTGATATCAGACGATTTCGTCCATTTTCGTGAAGTCGGAACCAATATTTCATGCACTTACTTTCCGTCACAAAATATAAAGGACTTCTGATGAATACCTGTGAAATCATGTGTCAGCCTTCCTTAACACTGCGATATACTTCGGACTTCTGACTGGTCCCGTGATTACCTTGTATCGATGCAAATACATAGACTTGAACTGTGTCAGTCCCCAGACTGTAGCGTCGTGGGGCGACTGGCCGTGTCTGGCAATCAGAGGGCACAAACAGATCGCAGACGAATGTTCACAAAATGGCTGCAGCACTCTTGAGACAACAGATCACAGACGAATGTTCTCCAAATGGCTACAGCACTCTTGAGACGACAAGAGATGTTTGTTTTCAGAGATGCCAATGAACAGTTTGCACACACACACAAACCGGATCACATGAACCCATACCAGAGACAGCGAAGAAGTACAGCTGATCGAGCCATCCCGTTTCACGGCCAACAACAAATCAGCCACACCTTGTCTTCCACAACCCAGCCTTTGTCAACCATCCTAACGCCGACTGTCCTAAAGCCCCCTTGGCCGAAAGAAAGTGGGGGTGTGACTTGGGCAAGACACTCTCCACTATAATCAAATTCTGTCCCAGATAGTCCGGAAAGCAGTTGCCTCCTCTGCTGTTCTGATGGTTATAATCGGACACGACTGTCATACTGTATTGCATTGTATGACAGGCAGTCGTGTTCGACTATGATCATCATGAAAGCAGAGGTGGTAACTGCTTGCATTACACGTGTTTGAATTACACATCGCATCGTATCACATCACACTCTAATTGCCACACACACACACACACACACACACACACACACACACACACACACACACCGACTCACCATTGGACTCCCCAGCCCCAGTCGCGGACACCTCCCCCTCCCCCAGCTCCCCCACCCCGCCGGTCTTGATGATGCTGGACGGGGACCGCACGTCGTAGATGAGCGCGTGCACCACGCTGACGTAGGCCAGCGACATGAGCAGCACGGGCAGCACGAGTAGCGCCAGGTCCAGCAGCACGGTGTAGGCCTTCTCCAGCCGGGGGTCCGGCCAGATCTCGCGGCACGAGTGGGCGCCGCTGGCCGAGGAGAGGCGCTGGTGGCGCTGGAAGACGGCGACGGGCGTCATGAGGAGGGCAGCCAGGACCCAGCAGACGGCGATGCAGCGGTAGGCGTGGGACAGGGTCTGCCAGGACCGGGAGTGCAGGGGCCGGCAGATGGCGAAGTACCGCTCCAGGGAGATGGCCACCAGGGTGAAGCAGCTGACGCCCACCGACACCGCTGTCAGGGGACAAACAGAACAGACAGAAAGAAAGAAAGATATATTTAAAAAAAAGGTTACTCAGGGGAGGAAAATAACCAATAAATGATATAGATACATACAGCGCCTTCATAGGCTGGAGACAAAGCTCTAAGTGCTTTCCAAACACGGGGATCATTTACACAACAGGCTGCCTACCTGGGTAGAGCCGACTGACGGCTGTCATTGGGCGCTGATCATTCGTTTCCTGTATCATTCAATCAGATTTCAGACAAGCACACATACACACTCAGACAGACATGTAACATTTTACGTGTATGACCGTTTTGTTTATTTCATAAAGAAATAAAGGATAACCAGAGGAAAAAGAGAGAAAAGGATTAATTAGGAAAAGAAATAGAGACAAAAAGGGTTAACCAGGGAAATAAAGAAATGAAAAGAAAAAAGGTCAACCACTGAAAGAAAGAAAGAAAGGAAGAAAGAAAGAGAAAAATGGATAACCAGGGAAAAAAGAAAGAGGAAAAAGGGTTAACCAGGGACAGGAAGAAACAAAGAAGAAAAAGGGTTAACCAGGGACAGGAAGAAACAAAGAAGAAAAAGGGTTAACCAGGGACAGAAAGAAAGAGGAAATGGTTAACCAGTGAAAGAAAGAAAAAGAAAAAAAAAGGCTATCCAACGAAATGAATAAACAGAAAAAGGGATAAGCATGGAAAGAAAGAAATAGAGGAAAAGGGGGTTAACCAGGAAAAGAAACAGATAAAGGGTTAACAATGGAAAGAAAAAAGGGACACCCTTGGAAAGAAAGAACGAAAGAAAGAGAAAAAGGGTTAACCAGGGACAGAAAACGGGTTAAAGTTTAACCCCATGAAATATTCAACTTTGCTAAAATGAGAACAGCGTGACATGAATTTTGAAGGTGATTTTAAGCGGTGTGATTGATTTCGGTAACAAACAATGCCAGCCTCAGGGGAGGAAACCCACTTAAAGACGGATGACACGTTCTGGCTGTAAATTCAGTTCGACATCACCATACTCGTCAGTGGCAGAAAGGGGGTTAATCGCGTAGAATTTGCATGGGCTTCTTGTTGTTTTCTTACAGCCTTAGGGGCAGCGAAGCGAATTAATAATAGATAAAGGTTGACGCTTGGTCTCTGAGGATAGGCGCTGCATTAAGTATCCACATCAATCAATATAAGGTCACATGGCCTTTAACAGCCATACAGGGTAGTGAACTAATAATGAGAGCTTGAAGCTCGAGTCTCTGACAAGATAGTCGCTATCTAAGTATCCAAATCAATCAATGGCCAACTTTAACTCCAGGTAGTACTTTACCGGAAGAAGCAGTCGGATAAAGCAAGTAAAGAAGTAAGTAAAGATCAACTATTCAATTGTCCCATGGCGTTTTACGACCGGAGGGGCAATGAATTCATACTAATTATTCACCGTATCAAAGGCTTGTTACCTTACCAACTAGCATTGTAGAAGATTCTGTCAAATCTAGGTGAAATGTCCAAAAGCCTATATGGGCAGTGAATTCATACTAATTATTCGCCGTATCTAAGGCTTGGCATCTTACCAACTAGCATTGCAGGAGATTCTATCAAATTTCGGTGAAATGTCCAAAGCCTATATGGGCAATGATTTCATTATAATTATTCGCCGTATCTAAGGCTTGGCATCTTACCAACTAGCGTTGCAGGAGATTCTATCAAATCTAGGTGAAATGTCCAAAAGCCTATATGGGCAATGAACTCAATAATTATTCACCGTATCTAAGGCTTGGCACCTTACCAACTAGCGTTGCAGGAGATTGTAACTATCACATCAAGGTTAAATGTCCAAAAGCCTATTACGACCATATGGACAGTGAATTCACAATACTTAATCACGGGGTCTAGGGCTCGGCGTCTTGCTTACCGGCATTGCAGGAAATATTAAAACTAGTATAAATATTTGTCGCGTGCTTTTTGCATGCAGTCTTTGTAAGAGAGAGAGAGAGAGAAATCAGTGTCAGGTTTGTGTTTGAGAAATCCACATCTCTTCTGCTGCTGGTTCCAGTCTGTCTCTGCTCTTTTCTTCTCTTCATCCCCCGCTTCTCCTTGTCAGCTTCTTCTCCTCCATCATTTTTCTCCTCTTAAACACATTCTCCTTGCACTCTTCCCTCTCACCTTTTGTCTGCTTCACTCCCCCCCCCCCCCACCCCCCCCGTCTTTTTTCCAGTTGAACAGAATTAAACGGAACGAAGCCCTGCTGTAAACAAACGAGGATCTAGAAAACAAACAAACAAACAAAAAAAACCCAAAATACCCCCCCCCCTCCCGAAATAAAACCAAAAACAAAACAAACAAAAACAAAACAAAAACAAAAATAAAACCAACAAAAAACAAAACAAAACAAACAAAACAACAACAACAACAAAAAACCATGCTTGCTCGTGGAGTTAGCTAACGCTCATTTAGCTGACCATTTTTAGGCTGAGGTTTTCATTAGCTGTGTGTCTTGTGCTGCGCAGATGTAATGCATTGCATTGCATTGCTCTGTATCGTACCACATCGTATCGCATGTGTTAGACTGCGTCGTTCTGTTTAACAACTACCCTGTTGGAACAGAACCCAGGAACTAAAATTCAGATTGCCCTCTCTCGATACAACCCGTCAGACTGCCCTCTCTCGATACAACCCGTCAGACTGCCCTCTCTCGATACAACCCGTCAGACTGCCCTCTCTCGATACAACCCGTCAGACTGCCCTCTCTCGATACAACCCGTCAGACTGCCCTCTCTCGACTCGATACAACCCGTCAGACTGCCCTCTCTCGATACAACCGTCAGATGCCTTCTCGATACAACCCGTCAGACTGCCCTCTCTCAGATACAACCCGTCAGACTGCCCTCTCTATCGATACAACCCGTCAGACTGCCCTCTAGATACAACCCGTCAGACTGCCCTCTCTAGATACAACCCCTCAGATGCCCTCTTAGACTCGATACACCCGTCGACTGCCTCTCTCGATACAACCCGTCGACTGCCTCCTAGTACACCTAGACTCCTCTCTAGTACAACGTCAATGCCTCTTCATCAACCCGTCAGACTGCCCTCTCTCGATACAACCCGTCAGACTGCCCTCTCTAGATACAACCCGTCACAGTCGTTAGGTCCCGCACCTATAAATTCTTCCTTTTTTTTCATACCGCATATACAGCTTACTTTCTATCTGCTGACCTATCTATGCTGCTATGGGTTCTTTCTGTGTGCGCCGAGTGCATAGTGTGCAGCACAGGACCTCCATTTAGTCCCTTATCTACTCCAGAAAACGGAGTATGGCTGCCTATATGGCGGGGGTGAAAACGGTCATACACTTAAAAGCCCACTCGTGTACATACGAGTGAACGTGGGAGCTGCAGCCCACGAAGAAGAAGAGAAAGAAGAAGAAGAAGAAGAAGAAGAAGGAGGAGGAGAAGAAGCAGTCCCTTATCTGAAAGACTAGTCCCCAGATCATGACTCAGAATTCAGCTGAGGGAGCGGTTCTTGCAGCAATTGGAGCCAGGGACCTTGTTCAGGCGTTAGTCACGTGATCAGCAGACCAGCAGACTGAAGAATGAAGGGGCCTCCACAGCACTATAAAACCAGTGACAATGATGCTGACGATAAAATACCGCTGCACGTGGCAGAACTGGTTGGACTTTGATCCATTCTTCACCAGTGATCAGGGTTCAAGGCCCCGTTTCCACAGGGTGTGTCCTTGGGAGAGGCACTTTATCACTGCCAGTGTCCTTGGGAAAGGCACTTTATCACTGCCAGTGACCTTGGGAGAGGCACTTTATCACTGGCAGTGTCATTGGGAAAGGCACTTTATCACTGCCAGTGTCATTGGGAAAGGCACTTTATCACTGCCAGTGTCATTGGGAGAGGCACTTTATCACTGCCAGTGTCATTGGGAAAGGCACTTTATCACTGCCAGTGTCCTTGGGAGAGGCACTTTATCACTGGCAGTGTCCTTGGGAAAGGCACTTTATCACTGCCAGTGTCATCGGGAAAGGCACTTTATCACTGCCAGTGTCCTTGGGAGAGGCACTTTATCACTGGCAGTGTCATTGGGAGAGGCACTTTATCACTGCCAGTGTCATTGGGAGAGGCACTTTATCACTGCCAGTGTCATTGGGAAAGGCACTTTATCACTGCCAGTGTCCTTGGGAGAGGCACTTTATCACTGGCAGTGTCATTGGGAGAGGCACTTTATCACTGCCAGTGTCCTTGGGAGAGGCACTTTATCACTGCCAGTGTCCTTGGGAGAGGCACTTTATCACTGGCAGTGTCATTCGGAGAGGCACTTTATCACTGGCAGTGTCCTTGGGAGAGGCACTTTATCACTGCCAGTGTCATTGGGAGAGGCACTTTATCACTGGCAGTGTCCTTGGGAGAGGCACTTTATCACTGGCAGTGTCATTGGGAGAGGCACTTTATCACTGGCAGTGTCCTTGGGAGGGGCACTTTATCACTGCCAGTGTCATTGGGAGAGGCACTTTATCACTGGCAGTGTCATTGGGAGAGGCACTTTATCACTGGCAGTGTCATTGGGAGAGGCACTTTATCACTGGCAGTGTCCTTGGGAGGGGCACTTTATCACTGCCAGTGTCCTTGGGAGAGGCACTTTATCACTGGCAGTGTCATTGGGAGAGGCACTTTATCACTGGCAGTGTCATTGGGAGAGGCACTTTATCACTGGCAGTGTCATTGGGAGAGGCACTTTATCACTGCCAGTGTCCTCACTCACTCCACTAGGTGTGAAGGGGTCGGGAAAGGTTCAAAGCGATGGAGAGAGAGGATTGAGTCATGGAGAACCACAACAATTAGGTATGATCTGTTCCCTTCATGTACCGGTGCAAACATCTTACTCCCTCCCTCTCTTTCACAAATACTCAAGTATACACACACACTCATGCACGCGCGCGCGCGCACACACACACACACCAAAGCGCCCACCCGAAAAAATCAGTAAT
>NC_134882.1:22117264-22132264 GCF_041734735.1 Babylonia areolata | reverse complement strand
ATCCTCCCCCCATAAACACCCTACCCCCCCGCCTCCCCATATAGAGCCAGCCTCCCCATAAACACCTCGCCTCCCCATAAACACCCCCCGCCTCCCCATAACCCCCCCCCCATAAACACCCTACCCCCCCGCCTCCCCATAAACACCCCGCCTCCCCATAACCCCCCCCCCCCGCCTCCCCATAACCCCCCCCCCCCCTCCGCCTCCCCATAAACACCCTACCCCCCGCCCCGCCTCCCCATAAATACCCTACCCCCCGCCTCCCCATAAACACCCCCCGCCTCCCCATAAACACCCCCCCCCCCGCCTCCCCATAAACACCCCCCGCCTCCCCATAAACACCCTATCCCCCCCCGCCTCCCCATAAACACCCACATGTATATAGAATGGGCACCATTCTAGGCCAGCTCGAATTTACCATTCGAAGGGTAGGGGTAAATTTGGAACCAGTTAGAATCAGTACAGGCCGTCAAGGTAGAAAGTCGCCCCCTTCCCCGCCCCTATTTCCCACACCAGCCCACCTGTAAGGGACATGGGGTTCGCTCTAGGCTAGCTTGAAATGACCCCCTAGGTGTAGTGTTGTGACTGTCGGAGACAACAGTCTTCGAAGAGACTTACCATTCAGATATTCCGCTACATTTGGCCCAGTCACAATCAGTGCAGGCTGTCCAAGTATTCACCTCCCCCAATACGTTTATCTCCGGTTAGTTGTAATGAAGAGGAGGAGCGGGGAGTATGTGTCCAGTACAGGCTAGTCATGAAACGACCCCCCCCCTCCCCCACCCCCCCTCCGTTCCCTTTCAATAGCTTGATAAAACTCGTGGAAGGAGGATGATTTCCAACTGGGGTATGGGGGAGGAAAAGTCGATACTGACTTGCCCCAAATGACCCCGGGGATGGGGTTTCGGGGGGAGGGAGGGGGGTAGTTTGATGCTGAGAGAGACAACGCACTGTTTTGCAATAATAACGGGTTACAGTCTGTCAGAGAAAACACCTACCCACCTTGTAGTTCCTGGCGGATTATGTTCCGACAGAAGAACTGTGTTATTATTATTCTGTGGGTTCAGATGAGTTATGATCCGAGGGAAAGCGACCCACCCTTTTGATCCAGAATGAAAACAAATGTCAACCGCCACCACCACCACCACCACCACCACCACTGCCCGAAACAAAAACCGAATAGAAACAATCCTCTCTTTTCTGATTCCCAAAAAGTCCATTCCTTCAATATTCCTGGCTCTTTTAGCACAACGGGTTCTTTTTTATCGTTAACATTTTTTTTTTCTTTACTATATATCAAAGACACAATGAGATGCGTGAGAGAGAGAGAGAGAGAGAGAGAGAGAGAGAGAGAGAGAGAGAGAGACAGACAGACAGACAGACAGACAGACAGACAGACAGAGACAGAGACAGACAGAGAGACAGAGAGACAGAGACAGATAGAGAGAGAGACAGAGAGACAGACAGACAGACAGAGAGAGGGTGTGGGGGGTGGGGGGGTTGGGGGGGGGGGGGGGAGACAGGGATAGACACAAAAGGCAGAAGTTAAAGGGAGAGGGAAAGACTGACTGTTTCTACAATCCGTCCTTATCGAACCCACACAGAAATCTGAAGGCGTTGTGTGTTTTTCAATGTCTTTGTTTCACACACACACACACACACACACACACACACACACACACACACGCACACACACGCACACACATACACAAGCACGCACGCACGCACACACGCAAGAGAGAGAGAGAGAGAGAGAGAGAGAGAGAGAGAGGAAGACAGAACACGGCCTTTGCAGAAGGAATCCTCTTTGGAAGAACGCAATTCACTCTGAACAATGCGCTCTCCTCAGATCACCTGGTTTCGCAATGTGGCAGTTACTTTCATCAGGCCATGGCCAGGTCAGTTGTATATACCATGTGTGAGCTGTTACTTTCATCAGGCCATGGCCAGGTCAGTTGTGTATACTGTGTGTGAACTGTTACTTTCATCAGGCCATGGCCAGGTCAGTTGTGTATACTGTGTGTGAACTGTTACTTTCATCAGGCCATGGCCAGGTCAGTTGTGTATACCGTGTGTGAACTGCTTTTGAATACACACCACTGAGTATTTCAACAGCAGAGCTGTTTTGATAATTGTATGGATTCTGCTTTAGAATACATACCACTGAGTATTAAACAGCAGAGCTGTTTTGATAATTGTATGGATTCTCTTCAATAAAAAAAAAAGAACATGTAAAGCGCAGTATGCTAAAAATTATTATTATTATTATTATTTTTTTTTATAAGAAAAAAGAAGAAGATTGCAGCCATATATAAGTTATAGCACTGTATCAGATTGGTCATTTCCCATTCGGATCCGTCTTGGTCATTTCAATGTTCAGTTCACCAGTGAAATTAATCTTTGCACGAATGACAGACAGCACCCCTGATTAAGAAAAACCCAGAGGAATGTTGACACTCAACCAATACGAAAGTATTGGGTTGTCCATTGATATCAAAACAGACTATGGTCTGTGTATGAATGGGGGAAAGACAATATACATGGATGATTAGGAGTGAGAAGAAAGTGTGTGTGGGGGGGGGAGGAGGTTGGGGGTGTGGGGGGGATGGGAGTGGAGGGGGGGGGGGTAAGAAGGGGGAGGGGGGTATTGACCCAACAGGAACCTGACAGTATCAGGCTGTGGTCACCTATATAGAAATCTCAGACAATACAAGGCTGTGCTGACCCTAAACAATCCCACACAGTCTGGCTGTGCTGACCCTAAACAATCCCACACTGTCTGGCTGTGCTGACCCTAAACAATCCCACACACTGTCTGGCTGTGTTGACCCTAAACAATCCCACACTGTCTGGCTGTGTTGACCCTAAACAATCCCACACTGTCTGGCTGTGTTGACCCTAAACAATCCCACACACTGTCTGGCTGTGCTGACCCTAAACAATCCCACACTGTCTGGCTGTGTTGACCCTAAACAATCCCACACACTGTCTGGCTGTGCTGACCCTAAACAATCCCACACTGTCTGGCTGTGCTGAACCTAAACAATCCCACACTGTCTGGCTGTGCTGACCCTAAACAATCCCACACACTGTCTGGCTGTGCTGACCCTAAACAATCCCACACACTGGCTGTGCTGACTCTAAACAATTCCAGTCACTGTCTGGCTGTGTTGACCATAAACAACCCCACACACCGTCTGGCTGTGCTGACCCTAAACAATCCCACACAGTCTGGCTGTGCTGACTTTAAACAATCCTGCACACTGTCTGGCTGTGCTGACCCTAAACAATCCCACACACTGTCTGGCTGTGCTGACCCTAAACAATCCCACACACTGTCTGGCTGTGCTGACTTTAAACAATCCTGCACACTGTCTGGCTGTGCTGAATCTAAACAATCCCACACTGTCTGGCTGTGCTGACCCTAAACAATCCCACACACTGTCTGGCTGTGCTGATCCTAAACAATCCTACACACTGTCTGGCTGTGCTGACCCTAAACAATCCCACACTGTCTGGCTGTGCTGAATCTAAACAATCCCACACTGTCTGGCTGTGCTGAATCTAAACAATCCCACACTGTCTGGCTGTGCTGAATCTAAACAATCCCACACACTGTCTGGCTGTGCTGACCCTAAACAATCCCACACACTGTCTGGCTGTGCTGAAACTAAACGATTCCACACACTGTCTGGCTGTGCTGAAACTAAACGATTCCACACACTGTCTGGCTGTGCTGACCCTAAACAACCCCACACACTGTCTGGCTGTGCTGAATCTAAACAATCCCACACACTGTCTGGCTGTGCTGACTTTAAACAATCCCACACTGTCTGGCTGTGCTGAAACTAAACAATCCCACACTGTCTGGCTGTGCTGACCCTAAACAATCCCACACACTGTCTGGCTGTGCCGACCCTAAACAATCCTACACACTGTCTGGCTGTGCCGACCCTAAACAATCCTACACACTGTCTGGCTGTGCCGACCCTAAACAATCCCACACACTGTCTGGCTGTGCCGACCCTAAACAATCCTACACACTGTCTGGCTGTGCCGACCCTAAACAATCCCACACACTGTCTGGCTGTGCCGACCCTAAACAATCCTACACACTGTCTGGCTGTGCCGACCCTAAACAATCCTACACACTGTCTGGCTGTGCTGACCCTAAACAACCCCACACACTGTCTGGCTGTGTTGACCCTAAACAATCCCACACTGTCTGGCTGTGCTGACCCTAAACAATCCCACACACTGTCTGGCTGTGTTGACCCTAAACAATCCCACACTGTCTGGCTGTGCTGACCCTAAACAATCCCACACACTGTCTGGCTGTGTTGACCCTAAACAATCCCACACACTGTCTGGCTGTGCTGACCCTAAACAATCCCACACACTGTCTGGCTGTGCTGAAACTAAACGATCCCACACACTGTCTGGCTGTGCTGAAACTAAACGATTCCACACACCGTCTGGCTGTGCTGAAACTAAACGATTCCACACACTGTCTGGCTGTGCTGAATCTAAACGATTCCACACACTGTCTGGCTGTGCTGAAACTAAACGATTCCACACACTGTCTGGCTGTGCTGACCCCTGAAGGAATCTCAGACAGCATCAGGCTGTGCAGAACCCATAAATCTGCCCGTGAATAAAACTAAAAAGAGCGAGGTGTAGTCCTGCCGGACCATCCCTTGTGATAATCAGCCGGCTGGTCTTTGCTGTGCCCTGTCCTGGCCTCTTGGCCCTGTGTTCTCTGTGCAGGGTAATCACCACTCCTACCAGGCTGGTGCTTGTGGAGATCCCACCCACTCCTCCCCCACCCCTTTGTGTCCGCTGTCCCCCTCTTCCCACGCCATCACCACTTTCCTTTCTTTCATCCTTCCGATCCGTATCGACAGACAAAGGTGTTCAGGTTGATGTATGATTATGTACATCTGTGCGCTCCTTCTCTCTGTCTCTCCGACCTCGCATGTCAGTAAATTGATGGAAAAAATAGTCCTGTTTAGAATAATAACTTACTGCGAAAAATACAATATCATTCCAGTGAACCAGGCTGGATTTAGAAAAGGAAGATCAACGGTCGAACACCTAGTAAAGATTACAACTCAAATAAAACTTCAGTTTGCCCGCAGAAAAAGTGTCCTCGCAACGTTTTTTGACGTAAAAAAAAAGCCTACGATCAGGTTTGGCACAAACGTCTGTTATTCAAACTGAAATCAGTTGGAGTATCTGGTAATCTCTATGGGTATATAAAAAGCTTTTTATCTAATAGAATTATTCAAGCAAGGGTGGGAACACATTATTCTTTGCCACATAAACTTGACATGGGAATTCCACAGGGCTCTGTTATAGCCCCTATTCTCTTTAATATTCTTATTCAGGATCTACCAAAGGCATTGTCAAATCGTGTAGTTTTATTACAAGTATGCTGATGATATATGTACGTCGTTTGTATCGTAGGCTTGATAACATTGTAAACTATATGTTTGAAAATGGTCTAGCTTTGTCGACTGAAAAAAACATGTATGATGTTGTTTAATTCAGGTGGTAACCCATCTAGCATACCCATTTTTAAATTACTTGGTGACGTCATTGATTATAAACAGGTAGTGAAGTTTTTAGGTGTTTATCTTGCTTCAAAGCTGACATGGAACATTCACTTTGATTACATCTTAACAAAGGCAAGGAAAAGTATCAATTTTATGAAAATTATAAGCCGCTTACCCTGGGGAATGGATACAAAAACATTGATTCATCTTGCCATGGCCCTTATAAGATCTAAGATAACCTATGCACAAGAAATATTTTTCAGTGCACCTAAATATATATTACAAACGATTCAAAGTGTAGACTGTAAGGCTATCAAAATTGCCCTCGGAGTGCCCTCTCATGCATCCAATCAGGAAACATACAAAACAGCCGGAATTCTTCCCTTAAATGAACATCGTGAGTTAGCAACAGCAAAATTCGCTGTGAGATACACTTCAATGCCAAAAAAATTTCATTGCTGATGAACTGACAGTAAGATCTGACACCGATTTTCCTAAAAGAGCTAAAGCCATTTCATCACAAGAAACAGTTGCAACTTATATTTCAAATCTGTTAAAAGAATCTGATGTTAACATGAAAGAGTTAGCTGCAAAACCACATCATTCTCCTGTTCCCTTTTGGGAAATGTTGAAAGCGGATTTTGATATCACTTATTCTGAAACAAAAAAAAGGAAGAAAACATCAATATCACGACAAGTACTGCCAGAATTCATATAACAGAAAAATATCAGAATCATCTCCATATATTTACAGATGGATCTGTTCTTGATGACAAAAATGCTGGTGCGGCTTTCTATATTCCTGCCTTTAAAGTTGAACAATCTTACTTTATTGGAAAACATCTTTCCATATTCACAGCTGAGCTAATTGCTGTTATACAAGCTCTGAACTATTTAGTGAGCCATCAAATAGTTTTCTCGAAAATAGCATTCTTTGTTGATTCCAAATCAGTACTTTATGCACTAGAATTATTCAGCCTTGAAACAAGACCTGACTTAATTATTGAGGCAAATCATTTGGTACATTGTTTAAGGATTAAAGGGACTGAGGTCAGTTTTTGTTGGGTGCCTTCTCATGTGGGCATTAATGGCAATGAAACTGCTGATAAAGCAGCTAAAAGAGGAGCACAAGATTCAGAAAAATCGACAAAAATACATGTCCATCTTTCCGAAAAAGAGGCATACACTTTGTTAGAAAAATCAGCATGGGGTCGATTTCATAACCGATGGAAGTTAAAGTTTTTAAAACATAAAGGAACATTATTCCCCAAGAATATCATTAAAGAAAAGATACCGAATCCATCAGCTTGCTATACAAGATTAATAACCTCTACTTTCTTCCGTATAAAACTTGATGCGCTGAAGATAAAGTATAGTAAAAAAAATATTACATGCATCTGTGGTAAGCAGTTCAGCTTGTATCATTGTTTGTTTCACTGCCAGCAGTTACGTACCTTCTTGCCCAAGTATTTCAAAGAGAATAATAATTCTGCAGATGATTTTTGTAAAGTTATTTCTGACGAGGTTCTTATGGTCGAACTTTCACAGGCATCAGTTCATAGTCCTATTTCTACATTCCTTTAATGCACTTCAGAATTGTGTTAATGGTTTCTGATTATTATCATTATTATTACTGACTTTGTGTTGAATTGTTACTGTTAAATGTAATTGCATGTTAGTTATACATTTTACGGTAGTTTTCTAGTTTACCTTTTTTTCTGTTTTCCTCTTCCCTGCCCACCCCCCATTCCTCCCCCCATGCACCCCCCCCCCTTTTTTTTAAACGTCTAATATCACTGATAGTGAAAAGACGCTAAACTAAAGAACGAACACACACACACACACACACACACACACACACACACACACACACACATGGACCCACGCACGCACGCACGCACGCAAGCTTTTCAGGCTGGCACTTTTTCACTTTCAAACTTTCGTTTGAACTGGCCAAGATGCCCCAAAAGGTTCAGAAATATTTTAGCTTGCTTTACGCACTACATCTCTCAAATATAAGTAGAACTTTTTTCACTGCATAAATGAGGAAATCTAATGACAATACAAATCCCGTAAGAAGTTTTTTAAAAGTCTGAAAGCGAGTTAGTCACTGATTCATCCAGCAAGCAGCCGCCATACCGCCAGCACCAAGGGAAGGAGGGTGGCGTGGTGTGGTGTGGTGTGGTGGGGTGAGGGTGGGGAGAAGAATGCCCCTCCTCCTCCCTCCTCCTCCTCGCTCCTCTTCCGTCACATTCAGAGCCTACCCCCCTGAAACCACGAAGGTCAACTAAAAGTCGTGGGTTAAGCCGAGGACCCCTCCGTCTCCGTTGGTCCGCTAATCACCAGGCTCCGGGCCATCAGGGCTGGGTAGGCGGCACACGGTCCGCTGTCCTGCTGTCCTGAAGGGCAGGCAGCGTTACTGTCGTCAGCGATGTCACAGTCCTCACAACAAGGGTCAGCAGGCGTGCTGGGTGTCAACAATACTCCGAGGAGGGGCCCCGCGGCGCAACAAGGAGGATGGGGGTGGGGGGTAGGGGGACGGGGGGAGAAGATGTAGGAAGGTGAAGGGTGAGGAGGAGGGAGGAGAGGAGGGGCAGGGGAGGAAGGGGACTGAGGAGGAGGAGCAGGATGAGGACAAGGAAGGGAAAGCGGAGAAGGAGAAGTAGGAGGAGACTGTGAAGGAGAATCAGAATGAGAAGGAGCAAGAGGAGAAGTAGGGGGAGGAGAGTCAGGATGAGAAGGAGCAAGAGGAGAAGTAGGAGGAGGAGAAGGAGGAGAAAGGGGAGGAAAAGGAGGAGAAAAGAAAAGAAGAGATGGTGGGGAGGGCAAGGAGGATGAGGAAGAGAAAGAGGAAGAGAAAGAGGAAGAGGAGGAGGAAGAGAAGTAAAACAAACAGGCTGGGAGGGAAGGAAAAAGTGAAGAGGAGGCAGCAGAAGAAGACAATCGACGTCCACCTGTTTTTGATACAAAAGCTGGTAAAGAACACTCTCTCCCTCTCATTCTTTTTGCCTGAGAGAGGTTGTGTAGTGTAGACCCTATTTAGGATGGCGACTGGTGAAAAATAAAACAACTGCACTAATCCATTATATGTCGTGAAACTGAAACATTATGGTCGGAAATTAAAAAAAAACGTGCTGACTTGTCATGTCGCTGAGAAAGAAAGAGAAAGAGAGGGAGAGAAAGAGAGAGTGTTTGTGCGCGTGTTTTTTGGTTTTGTTTTTGGTGTGTGTGTGTGTGTGTGTGTGTGTGTGTGTGTGTGTGTGTGTGTGTGTGTGTGTGTGTGTGTGTGTGTGGCAGGACAAAGTTTCCGACACGGAAGTCCTGGAACGAGCTGGCCTCTGCAGCGTCTACACCTTCCTGCAGAAAGCCCAAGCCAGGTGGGCTGGATATATGGTCAGAATGCCAGACAGCCGACAATCTAAGCAGCTGCTGTACGGTGAACTGTGTCAGGGCAAGCGCTCAGTTGGAGGGCAGAGGAAACGCTACATAGCCTGCCTCAAAGCGTCCTTCAAAGACATGGGCATCGACATCAACACGTGGGAGGCGCTTGCACTCGACCGTCCAGCATGGCGCAACAAGATCACTACAGGAGCCCGTGCAGCTGAAGCCAGGCGGATCACCGAAGCGCAAGGAAAACGTGCTGTGCGCAAGGCCCGAGCAGCATCCACTGCCATGACAGCACCCACTCACTTGTGTCCCACATGTGGGCAAGCCTTCGGGGCTCGGATTGGCCTCATCAGTCACCTCCGGACCCGCAGCCACCGATCTTTCATCTGATATTTGAAGCCAAGATCATCTTCGAATCCGAAGGACGAACATCACTGTGTGACACCGTGTCAGTAACATTTTGGAGATCTCTTTCTGTTTCACCTTCCCGACTGCATGGGACGACAAAGAGCTGAAGGTGAGGAGGGGCAGAGAGATGGGGGAATGAAGAAGAAAAAAAAAAGCTTAGTATTTTGCCAGGAAGTACTGGCAATGTTACAATGACAACCAATGTCGCAACTTTCAGCAGACCTGGTGTGATGTATATGGACCAGTCCACACACTCTGACGCCCCATGATACCGTAAACTGTTGCAGCTTGTGTTGGAGTTTTAAGAATAGAACAAAATTGTTTTAAGTTATAATCCCCACCCCGCCGCCCCCATCTGTCTCTCTGTCTGTCTGTCTCTGAAATGTCCAGTGTGTGAAGGTTTCCATGATGAAAATGGATCTTTCAATCGCCATGAACCGAAGACGTCATTTACCACCACACGGGGAGGCCGTAATGCTTTCAGCTAAATTAACTCTTTCCATACGAACGGCGAAAGAGACGACGTTGACAGCGTTTCACCCCAATTACCATCATCAAAATATTGCAAGCGGAAGGCTCTTATACTGAAGAGGTGAATGTTGACAAAGAAAACCACAATTCTGACGACGGAAGCTAAAGGTTGGGTCATTCAGACACCCACTGGACATCCGAGGGGTCTGTGTGGAGGAGAAGAGAGGACTGGCCGTACTGAGTGAGTTAACCTGTAGGGCAAGAGACCAACTTGTTGACGGGACAACTTTATGCAGCAGCTTTTCAGGGAAACAATTAGAAACACAAGATTGCAATTTGCGCGATATCTTAAGCGAAACATTCATAATTGGGACAACGACGTGAGTCCTATCTTCCGGGGAAATTTATAAATAGGGCTATGCTTTGCCTTTAAAGGTTAGAACATCATTAACAAAATGTTGTCGGTTTTTTATGCAGATAACAGTAGGCTGCAGTGTTGTTTGCTCGATTTTACCTCACTTAATTTCTGACACAACTCACTCATTTCTGAATGAATCTCTCTCTCTCTCTCTCTCTCTCTCTCTCTCTCTCACACACATTCACACACACACACACACACGCACACACACACACACACACACACACACACACACACACACACACACACACACACACACACACACACACCACACAGAGATAAAAGTGACAGATAACAGACAGGCAGACAAACGAATAATCATGGAAAAGAGAGAACGAACGAACGAAAATTTATTTTACGAGGGTAAAGGAGTAAGCACAACGTACTTTTTTTAATATTTTTTTACATCCGGCCCTCTGGGTAAGAATAATAATTGAAAAACAGAAAAGAAAAAAAAGAGTCAATTCACAACACCAACGTCAAAATTACACAAGCATGTGCAAACATAAACATAGAACTTATGTACAATACAATATCGCGATAGATGAATAACAACGAGAACAATAGGGGAAGGGCTTGGTGGAGAGCAGAAGGAAGAATGGACAAGGGGAAGAGTAAAGAAGGTAGGGGAGGCTGACTGAACAGACAGATATAGTGGCAGTGACAGTGGAGACAGACGTAGAGAGAGACTGAGAGGGGAGGAGGGAGGCGTGTATATATTGAAAATCTATACATGTTGTTTATAACTGATATGTGTCATATAATCACATGTTTTTCAATAAATGTGCACGACATATGTTTTTTTAAAGTCAGGGATGCTTTTTACAGTGCTTACATTGAGGCAGAATAATATTTCATTCCATAAACAGCCCCCTGAATAAGACAGACTAGATTTTAAAAGATCAATCCTTGGAAGTGGTACCATAACTTTATGAACATGACGATGAGTGTTGGTTACAAATTTATTCTTTAGTGAGGGGGGAGCAAATCCAGAAATGATTTTGAACAGAAATAGACCTTTGTTAAATATAAGTTTTGTTTTCAGTGGGAGGATATCGAGAGCTTTATAATCAGATATATTCAATGATGAAGATTTTAAAAGAATCAGTTTTACAGCTCTTCTATGCAGACTCAATAGAGGCTTCATAATACTGTCACTCGCTGAATCCCACACTGTCGAAGCATAGTTAATGTGTGATTCTATATGAGCAATGACAAATAGTTTTCGACAGTGAAGATCCAAAAAGTGTTTAATTTTAGACAGTTGATCTCTCTCTCTCTCTCTCTCTCTCTCTCTCTCTCTCTCTCTCTCTCTCTCTCTCTCTCTCTCTCTCTCTCTCTCTATTATACCTGTTTGTATAACAGAGAAATATGATGTGACCATGACAAATCATTGTCGATAGTGATGCCAAGGATTTTATGGTGGTCAACCTCATCAATCTTGTCGCCTTTGATGAAAATAGGCGAACAGTTTATGGACATATTTTGACGTTTTTGCCTTGTGATTATTTGGATTTTTGTTTTTTTTAGGATGGAGACACATGTGGTTTAGTTCGAACCATTCAATCAGTTAGTCAAATGCTTTCCTGAAGAGAAAGAGACACAGTACACAGGTTAGTATGACTAGTATGAATGTTGGTGTCATCATCAAACATTTCACATGGTGTCTTGATAGATAAGGGTAGGTCATTAATATATGCAGAAAATAAGATAGGTCCCGAAACAGAACCTTGAGGTACACCAGAGAGAGAGAGAGAGACAGACAGACACACAGACAGACACACAGAGACAGAGATACAGAGAGACAGAGACAGAAAGACAGAGAGAGACAGAAAGAGATAGACAGAGAGACAGAGAGAGAGACATAAACAGACAGAGACACAGAGACAGAGACAGAGAGAGGTGGAGGTGGGTGGGACGGAAAGACAATCAAAGCCACAAACAACGTGTTTATTATCCATTCACCAATGACGCCCTTCGGACACGTATGCACTCCATTAAATTGCTGGAACATCTCAGTGAGCACCCCCCACTTCCTCTTCACCCCCACTCTCCCCACCCAACTGATCTGTCCGCCTGTCCATTCCTCTTCACCCCCACTCTCCCCACCCAACTGATCTGTCCGCCTGTCCATTCCTCTTCACCTCCACTCTCCCCACCCAACTGATCTGTCCGCCTGTCCATTCCTCTTCACCCCCACTCTCCCCACCCAACTGATCTGTCCGCCTGTCCATTCCTCTTCACCTCCACTCTCCCCACCCAACTGATCTGTCCGCCTGTCCATTCCTCCCCCGCACCTCTATCCACCCAACTGCTCTGTCCGCCTGTCCATTCCTCCCCCGCACCTCTATCCACCCAACTGATCTGTCCGCCTGTCCATTCCTCTTCACCTCCACTCTCCCCACCCAACTGATCTGTCCGCCTGTCCATTCCTCCCCCGCACCTCTATCCACCCTCACAGGAACACAGACAGAAACCAGCAGTAAGGGAGAGAGACAATGGAAAGAGAAACAGACAGAAAGACAGACAGACAAACACCCCCCCCCCCCACACACACACACACAACCCCCCCCCCACCTCAATCCCCCATCCCCAACCCCCCCTCCGCCCCCCCACACCACCCCCCACACACAAAGAGACAAAAAATGTGTGCGTGCATGTGCGTGCGCGCGCGCGTGCATGTGTGTGTGTTTGTGTGTGTGTGCGTGCGTGCATGTGTGTGTGTGTGCGTGCATGTGTGTGTGTGTGTGTGTGTGTGTGTGTGTGTGTGTGTCCTCCACCCATTCTCCACACAGTGAACATTACACCATTCCCCTCTGTCCCCACCCCTTTTTCACACCCCACACAGTGAACATTACACCTTCCCCTCTGTCCACACCCCTTTTTCACACCCCACACAGTGAACATTACACCCTCCCCTCTGTCCACACCCCTTTTTCACACCCCACACAGTGAACATTACACCCTTCCCCTCTGTTCACACCCCTTTTTCACACCCCACACAGTGAACATTACACCCTTCCCCTCTGTTCACACCCCTTTTTCACACCCCACACAGTGAACATTACACCCTTCCCCTCTGTTCACACCCCTTTTTCACACCCCACACAGTGAACATTACACCCTTCCCCTCTGTCCACACCCCTTTTTCACACCCCACACAGTGAACATTACACCCTTCCCCTCTGTCCATACCCCTTTTTCACACCCCACACAGTGAACATTACACCCTTCCCCTCTGTCCACACCCCTTTTTCACACCCCACACAGTGAACATTACACCCTTCCCCTCTGTTCACACCCCTTTTTCACACCCCACACAGTGAACATTACACCCTTCCCCTCTGTCCACACCCCTTCCTCCACACCCCACACAGTGAACATTACACCCTTCCCCTCTGTCCACACCCCTTCCTCCACACCCCACACAGTGAACATTACACCCTTCCCCTCTGTCCACACCCCTTCCTCCACACCCCACACAGTGAACATTACACCCTTCCCCTCTGTTCACACCCCTTTTTCACACCCCACACAGTGAACATTACACCCTTCCCCTCTGTCCACACCCCTTCCTCCACACCCCACACAGTGAACATTACACCCTTCCCCTCTGTCCACACCCCTTCCTCCACACCCCACACAGTGAACATTACACCCTTCCCCTCTGTCCACACCCCTTCCTCCACACCCCACACAGTGAACATTACACCTTCCCCTCTGTCCACACCCCTTTTTCACACCCCACACAGTGAACATTACACCCTTCCCCTCTGTCCACACCCCTTTTTCACACCCCACACAGTGAGCCATGCCGACAGACCAGGACCAGTGGCCCGTCACCAACTGTTCGCTGCAGTGCCAGTCACAATCGAAAATCTGTAAGAAAAAAATGCCAGTTAGAGAAACTGAGTGGAGTTACAATCTCATTTAGAATCAGAACCTGCAAGAGAAATCTCAGCCATTAAGAGAAATCAATCATCGAATTAGCAATCAGAATACATACAAAGAAGAAAGGAAAAGAAAAAAAAAGAAGATCCTAGTACTCAGCTGTGGCCGGAATGAATTCAAAAAGGGTTAATTAAAGCTCCTTCTGCATTGGTTTATCAGTCAGTGGAAGGTTGTCAGTCAGTTCAAATAACAATCTTAATTTGCGAGCTTTATTGTTTTGTTGTTGTTTATGAACCATGCCAAGGTTATTTTGACGAATCCATTGCATAACAACGAAACGTGTACATTCCGCATATCGTCTTTATTTCCCCACCGTACGTTTGTCGGTGAACGTGTGAAACGCGGTGAAGCGAGCGACAGCCTATGAAAGCAGCCATCCACAAAGATGCGTGGCGGCAGACAATACACCCGCTGGCACCACGAGACAGGCAGGGCCGTTAATGCAAGCCACCTCTGCAACCCACAGAACCGGAAGCTTGTTGTCCGTGATGATGGGATTACCTGGCCACGTTTCCATCCAAGTGACCCCATTGTGTGTGGAAGAACCCAAAGTGAGGACGGAGTAACGGGGGAAGGTGGGAGCAGTGTACAAAGGGAGGGTGAATGAGGGGGTGGGGTAGGGGAGGGGGTGACGGAGACAGCTGTCAGAGACAGGCAGAGATTAGGGAGGGGGAGTTGTCACTGGACCCGCAGTAAGCCATCTTTTGTATTGTATTGTATTGTATTGTATTGTATTGTATTGTATTCCTCCTATGGAGTGAAAAAACCAAAGACAAACACATCTCAAAAATCCAAGCGACAACGAGAAAT
>NC_134882.1:22097264-22112264 GCF_041734735.1 Babylonia areolata | reverse complement strand
AACACCTTGTGCCTCCCACACATAACCAAAGCCGTACATGTACAAAACATTTCTAATACTACAAGCCCATGTGATATAATTTTGTGTTTGCAGATGTAGTAACATATTGTATGCTTTCTTGGGGAATCGATCATTGCTTAATTTTAGTAGACGTAACCAAAACTTAATACATTTAACATAAGTCATCACATAGAGTGGAAATCTACCAGTTTCACCATAAACCAAATGTCTAGGAGCTTTTGAATGTACGCCTAAAAACTTTTTTAAAGCGAAAAGATGTACACCTTCGATTAATTCAAGATTTTTTGTAACTCCCCATATTTCAGCTCCATATGTCAACACAGGTTGTATCTGACAGTCAAACATTTTAAAAAAAGATACCAGGGGAATGTTCTCCAATCGCCCAAAGTGTTCTAATGATAGCAACGACTCCTTTTCTGGCACGACTTGCAAGATCTTCTAATGTTGCTGTAAAACTAAGGCGGGTTGACAAAAAGATACCTAAGTACTTATATACATTTACAATTTTCAAAAGTTCATTTCCATAGAACCATCTCTCGTTCGCACCAAGGTAGCCACCATTTCTAAACACCACCACATTAGATTTTTCTAAATTGACTATTAAATCAAGTCGCTTTGCTGTGTCATACAATATATTCAGCTGAGTTTGAAGACCTATTGGGGTATCGGATAGCAGAGCTACATCATCAGCAAAAAGTAAGATCAAGAGCTGGACAAAATCAGGAGAAAGCTGGATGCCATGCATGCCACCCGCAAGCACATCTGAGGTCAATTCGTTAATAAATAAAGAAAAAAGTAATGGAGAACATACTTCACCTTGTTTGAGACAGACAGACAGACAGAGAGACAGACAGACAGACAGACAGACAGACGGAGAGTGAAGGAGAGAGAGAGAGAGACTAAGAGAGATCACAGTACAGAAATAACACGGAGAATAAAAGATCAACAAAAAACTTTCAAACTTTCCCTGCTGTTAAGAACTTTGAGGGAAGTCCATCGAATCCCACAATCACAGTGCAGTACACAGTCTGCGAGCCCCCGGACTTTCCTCACTGCAATGCCCGATTCCTGAACGTGACTCTCGCCGTTCCTTACACATGCACCTTATCCTGAATAAGCTTTTTACACACACACACACACACACACACCCAAACGCACGCCCACACACACTCACACACACACTCACACACACACACATACGCACACACGCGCACACACACACACACACACACACACACACACACACACACACACACACACACTCAGCAGACGAGAAACGCGCTGAAAATAAGATGTGTTTATATATATATATATATATATATATATATATATATATATATATATATATATATATATATATATATCCTGTTCATCTAAGATGATGAAATTAGATTGAAAATAAATGATTTTATTATTATTATTATCATCATCATTATCATTGTTATTAGTATTATTGATGTCGTTATTTTTATCATCAATATTTCTATTACTTTTTTTTTTTTTTTTTTTTTTACTAAGAAATCGTTTCTGAAAATCAATGGCAGGGGAATAATTATTCAACTGAAAAGGAGGTGGTTGAAGTGGATGAGGGGTGCGGGGAGGGGGAGAAGGGGGGGAGGGGGGAGGGGGAGAAGGGGGGGGGGGGGGAGGGGACAGACGGAGGAAGAAAAAAAAAAGACACAGTCTAAAAGAAATCCGATAGGCCAATGCCAACCCTGTCAACACCAGTTTCCATCTTACATGCTACTCCTTTCTTGTTCTATGCTTATCATCTTATCATTTTGTGCTGTGTGCTGCACCCAATGGGAAAATGTTATTTTTAAAAAAAAGGAAAAGGGAGACCTAGGAGGATGGAGGACCCAATGTGGAACAAATAAGAAAATAAATACAAAATCAGAAAAAGTGGGGGTGGGAGGGAGAGGGGGGCTGGGTGGTAGGTGGGGGGGATAAGAGGTAGGAGAACGCATACACTAAAAAACAACAACAAAAAACCAAAGCTATTTCTATCAATTAAGTTAGTGGTTATATATATATATATATATATATATATATATATATATATATATATATATATATATATATATATATATATATATAATCATATAATAAATAAACAGACAAACAAATAAACAAATGAATGAATGAATAGATAAACTAATTTGTTGGAAGCCGACAAGAATACCGAACCGAACATTGAAAAGCAGTATGAAAACACAAACCCAAGTGAAAACAACAACAACAAACGTAATGTGATCATCAGCAAACAAAGAGAGAGAGAGAGACAGACAGACAGACAGACAGAGAGCGACAGACGCAGACACAGACAGAGAGCGACAGAGACAGACACAGACAGAGAGAGAGAGATACAGAGAGATGGAGGAGAGAGAGAGAGAGAGAGAGAGAGAGAGAGAGAGAGACAGAGACAGAGACAGAGACAGAGAGACAGAGACAGACAGAGAGAGACAGAGACACAGACACAGAGAGAGAGAGAGAGATACAGAGAGAGGGAGGGGAGAGAGAGAGACAGACAGAGAGAGAAAGAGACAGACAGACAGACAGACAGAGACAGACAGAGACAGAGAGAAAGTGAGATAGAAATACAGAGAGAGAGACAGAGAGGGAGAGATAGAGAGAGGGAGAGACAGACAGAGAGGGGGGGGGGAGACAGAGAGAGACACACACAGACAGAAAGACAGACATAGAGAGAGAGAGATAGAGAGAGAAGGGGGGCGGGGGGATGGTGGGGGGGGGGGGGGGAGAAAAAGAAGGGGAAGGAGAAAAGAGCAGGAAGGGTGAGAGAGGAAATGGACATTGATTTTTTCTGTATATTGAGGGGAAAAGAATCAGCAGCCAATAACCTCTTCACCCTGCCCTCAGAAATGAGAATCTTTTATTTGGTCCAGGAAATACAAGGGGAAAAAAAAGAAAAAAAAAAGAGGAAAAAAAAAAGTGAATACATACACACAGCATGGTAAAACATTAAACAATAAACTGCAGGGAAATAAAACACTTTCTACAAGACTATAGGGGAAAAACAACAACATGTATACAGTGCAACATGAAACATCACAAACTGCAGAGAAATAAACACTGTCTACAAGACCATAGGGGAAAAACAAAATGTAAGTACAAGTGCGCGTGTGAATGAGGGATGGAGAGAAGAAAGAAAGGAAGGAAGGATGAGAGAAAGGAAGGAAGGAAAGGAGGGAGGAGGGAAGGAAGGAAGGATGGGAGGAAGGAAGGGAGGAAGGAAGGAAGGGAGGAAGGAAGGGGGGAAGGTAGGAAAGAAAGAAGGAAGGGAGAGAGGAAGGAAGGAAGGAAAGGAGGAAGGAAAGAAGGAAGGGATGAAGGAAGGAGAAGGAAGGAAAGAAGGAAGGAAAGGAGGGAGGAAGGAAGGAAGGAAGGGTGGGAGGAAGGGAGGGAGGAAAGGAGGACGGTAGGAAGGAAGGGAGGGAGGGATAGAGGGAGGGAGGAAAGAAGGAAGGAAGGAAGGAAAGGAGGAAGGTTGGAAGGAAGGGAGGGAGGGAGGGAGGGAGGAAGGAAGGAATAAGGGAAAAGGAAGGAAGGAAAGAAGGAAGGAAGGAAGGAAAGGTGGAAGGAAGGGAGGGAGGGGGGAAGGAAGAGGGAGGGAGGAAGGAAGGAAGGAAGGGAAGGAGGGAGGGAGGAAGGAAGAAAGAGAGGAAGGAAGGGAGGAAGGAAGGAAGGAAGAGAGGAAGGAAGGAAGGGAGGAAGGGATAGACAGCGGCAAGGGAGAGAGAGAGAGACGGAGAGATAGAGAGACAGAGACAGGGATAGACAGACAGACAGACAGACAGACAGAGGAGTAGAGATGGACGTAGACACCCAGCAGACCGAAGAACAGTCAGACAGGGAAGGTACGCTTTTCTCTGTCTCCTTCCATCGTCGCCTTTTACTGACAGTGGCACGCACTGAAGACTGATTGAGATCTTCATTAGGAAAGCTTGCTGCCCGAGGACATCGACCCATGCATGCTGGGTATGTTCTTGTTTCCATACCTCACCGAACGCTGACATGGATTACACGATCTTTAACGTGTTAATTTGATCTTCTGCTTGCGAATGCACACGAAGGGGGTTCAAGCACTGGCAGGTCTGCACATTATGTTGTCCTTGGAGATCGGAAAAATCTCCCCCCGTTACCCACTAGGCGCCACCGAGATTCGAACAAGTCCAACGCTTTAACCATTCGGTTATTGCGCCCGTCAAACCCAAAACCAGGGTCTGTAGCCCCCCCCCCCCCCCCCCCCCCCCCTCCCCCCACATCCCTTCCCCCCCCCCCCCCAACTTTTTAGCGCCCATGCACCAATTTGCATTGTCACAACCAGGCCCAGCTCTCCACATACACACGCATATCAATATATTCACACACACACACACACACACACACACACACACACACACACACACACACACACACACACACACGCACACACACACACACACACACACACACACACACAAGAAGCATCATGACAAAAGAGCAGAGTGTGCTACTTGGTTGGTTCCTGGCCATTCAGTCATTCCTGTGCTGGAGAGTAAAGAATAAGGTTTTGGGCCTGAGTGAAAGATGACCTGTCAGCCTCGGCACTGCACAGCCCGGCGGCATGGTACCAGCCATCTGTTTTCAGGGGTCAGTCTCTGCACCTTGGATTAACTGAGAGACGAGAGAGGGGTAAAAATCACAAAGAACTTGAGTGAGTGAGTGAGTGTGTGTGTGTGTGTGTGTGTGTGTGTGTGTGTGTGTGTGTGTGTGTGTGTGTGTGTGTGTGTGTGTGTGTGTGTGCGTGTATGTGTGTGTGTGTGTGCGCGCGTGCATCTGTATATGTGTGTGTTTGTGAATGTACGCGCACACACGTGTGAGTCTGCGGTTGTGACCAGTCAAACAGTGAATCAGTGTTTTATTGGAAGATAAAGCACACTATAGTGAAAAAGCAATCAATCTATTTTCCAGACAAAAAAGAGGAAAGTAGCTGGGCACAGAACAGTAGAATGACACTTCCAATCACTTTCTCAAACCTTAAGTTCAGTGAAAGCCGAAATGAAAAGACAGAAATGTAACAAGAAATTGTGTTATAAAAAAGCAACTGGATAAACGAGAGAACGAAAAAAACCAACAACATTAGTTAATAAAAAAAAAATCAACAAACAAACAGAAACTACCTTCAGTTATCCATAAAAATTCTTTTAATTATTCGTTTCTGTTCCAAAGGAGGAAAGTGGCAGAATGCGTGTGTGTGTGTGCTAGAGAGAGAGAGAGAGAGAGAGAGAGAGAGAGAGAGAGAGAGAACAAGAAAAAAGCCTTTGTCATGAACCCAAATACAATTACGGTAACGGTTGTTTGCGGACATGAGATCTGAAGACCAATGAATGCTGACACAAATGAAAAAATACCCCATAAATCAGACATAAAAACCGCGCGCATCTATAAGGTCTATATACATGTCTATATACAGCACAGAACATAGCAATGATATCACCATATAAGGTCTATATACAGCACACAACATAGCAATGATATCACCAGTTTTCTCCACCAGTAAACCCAACGTTGGCTTCGTGGCAGAACCGGCCAGGAGTTGGTCATCTGATGCAGTCTTCACTAGTGAACAGACTGACACCCTAGCCATCTGATGCAGTCTTCACTTGTGAACAGACTAACACCCTTGTCATCTGACGCAGTCTTCACTAGTGAACAGACTGACACCCTAGCCATCTGATGCAGTCTTCACTAGTGAACAGACTGACACCCTGGCCATCTGATGCAGTCTTCACTAGTGAACAGACTGACACCCTGGCCATCTGATGCAGTCTTCACTAGTGAACAGACTGACACCCTAGCCATCTGATGCAGTCTTCACTAGTGAACAGACTGATACCCTAGCCATCTGATGCAGTCTTCACTAGTGAACAGACTGACACCCTAGTCATCTGATGCAGTCTTCACTAGTGAACAGACTGACACCCTAGTCATTTGATGCAGTCTTCACTAGTGAACAGACTGACACCCTAGTCATCTGATGCAGTCTTCACTAGTGAACAGACTCTAGTCATTTGATGCAGTCTTCACTAGTGAACAGACTGACACCCTGTTTCGCCAAGGTGGTGTGTCCTTGGGGACAGTAGTCTTATTCCGGTTTTCTTCACCCCACCCTGGTGTGAACGGGTACCTGACTTGAGGGAAGGTTCAGACGGCGGAAGGAAAGGACTGGGCCCCTACATACCGAGACCAAGACATGGGGGGCTATAACTTCACTGCCCCAATGACCGCCAGACGTAAAAAAAGTGACAATCCAATACAGCAATGTCGCCAGGTGGGTGGGTTTGTCCCTTCAAGACACCGCCGAACATGCGTGCTCAGGAACGACATTCAGAATCCACGAAGCAGCAGCTTGCAATCCCGCATCATTGGATTATCTGGACAACGATTGCATTTGGCGACCCCACGACCCTGGCAGTCTGCGGTACAGCTTCACTGAAGACAAGTGGAAAAGGGAGGGGTTGGGGCGTGGGGGGAAACATGGGGGAGGTGGGGAGGGGGGAGGGCAAGTGGTCTGGGTGAAGGAAGGAGAGAGAGATGGAGGGGGTGGGGTGCGGTGGTGGAGTGGGTGGGGGAAGGAGAGAGAGACGGAGGTGTGGGGTGGTGGAGTGGGTGGAATTGTGAAGGAAGAAGAAGAAGAAGAAGAAGAAGAAGAAGAAGAATGTATATCATGTTGGAAGAATAGATCCTGACAGGAGAAACTGCTGGGAAAAGATAAACGGGTTCAGCGCAGACCACTGAGCTGTAAAGTAGGAGTGTCCTTCCTCTCCAAACTGACGCCTCTCCCAGCGGCCATAGCACCACAGCCAGTGATCCCCTGTGACTAGGGACGCCGGGGGAAGAATGGGTGAGGGAAAAGCTGGAATGGTGGAGTAGGTGGCAGACAGCTGTTAGCAAAAATGACGGACAGCGACACACACCGTGCGCGATCCGTAAGATCGCCATCAGACACTCCCTCTCCCTCCTACATCCCCTCCCCCTTTTTCTGTGGTCTGACGAAGTTAATAATGAATCACAGGGCTGAGCGACTGTGAAATATCACACTCTGTTCTCCTGTCGCCCAGCCCCAATGAAGAGCAAAGAAGAGCCTAGCGCTAATGAAGAGCCTGGAAGAGCCTAGCCCTAATGAAGAGCCTAGCCCTAATGAAGAGCCAAGAAAGCCTAGCCCTAATGAAGAGCATAGCCCTAATGAAGAGCATAGCCCTAATGAAGAGCCAAGAAGAGCCTAGCCCTAATGAAGGGCCTAGAAGAGCTTAGCCCCAATGAAGAGCCAAGAACAGTCCAGCCCTAATGAAGAGCCAAGAACAGTCCAGCCCTAATGAAGAGCCAAGAACAGCCCAACCCCAATGAAGAGCCAAGAACAGTCCAGCCCTAATGAAGAGCCAAGAACAGTCCAGCCCTAATGAAGAGCCAAGAACAGTCCAGCCCTAATGAAGAGCCAAGAACAGTCCAGCCCTAATGAAGAGCCAAGAACAGTCCAGCCCTAATGAAGAGCCAAGAACAGCCCAACCCCAATGAAGAGCCAAGAACAGTCCAGCCCTAATGAAGAGCCAAGAAAAGCCTAGCCCTAATGAAGAGCCAAGAACAGTCCAGCCCTAATGAAGAGCCAAGAACAGTCCAGCCCTAATGGAGAGCCAAGAACAGTCCAGCCCTAATGAAGAGCCAAGAACAGTCCAGCCCTAATGAAGAGCCAAGAACAGTCCAGCCCTAATGGAGAGCCAAGAAAAGCCTAGCCCTAACTCGCCATGTCGCGCACACTGGCAGCTGTACTCAGCATGTCGATCATGTCATGTCTTAGATCGCCATCAGACACCCCCCCTTGCCCCCCACCCCCTCATCCCTCCTTTGTGTGGTCTATGATCAAGTCGATACTAAACCACAGGGCTGAGTTTCCGTGAATCTGACCTGTGTAGCCTGACCCCGTTTGAACAAGAATGTGTTAAACAGTACGTAATCAATCATGAATCATCATGAAAAACGAACCATGGACGAAACAAAAATCAGAAAAAAGAGATCTGTTTCTATTTTGATATCTACGATGATTTGGCTCATCCGTTCTTTTTTTTTCTTTGGCATCACTGGATCGGAAATGTGTTTTCCCGAATTTGGTTCGGTTTTCACCGCTTATATTCCACTGTTTCCACAATGGGCAAGTTTTGCAGTTTGATAATCTGACTTCAACCTTTAATTCATCGGTAAGCAATGGCAACTGGACATGCATCCCACGGCATTAAACACCCTATTTTAGTAACAAAATGTGTAAAGCAAATATCGATTTTCTATTTTCAAAGTAGGAATTTTCGTTTTTCAAAAGGTCCTGAAGTGTGATTTACAATAAACACTGCTCTCTTTTTTTCGTAACACAATGCAAATCTGCTACATCAGTGACAATCATAACATTGTTTTGTCAAGGGAACAAGTTTTTTTTCATGCCTCGTATACACGAACACACACACACACACACACACACATATGTTGTCGTCAATATAACTTATGATGACATCATTATTTATATTGACGACAATATAACTGTTGAAAGACGAAATCTCATTCTTTAATTCACTGAGCTGATCTTTTTTCTTTTTATTTCTATCCAGTAGCTAAAGGATGATGCTGTGGAAACAGTGACGGAATAAAAATGATCAGCGGTGTAATCCTCTGTGTGTGTGTGTTTGTGTTCGTTTGTCTATGTGGGTTCGTGTGTGTGCGAGTGTGTGTGTGTGTGTGTGTGTGTGTGTGTGTGTGTGTGTGTGTGTGGTGTGGTGTGGTATAGTGTGGTGTGGTGTGGTGTGGTGTGTGTGTGTGTGTGTGTGTGTGTGTCTATGTGGTTACATGTGTTGCGCGCGCGCGTGTGTGTGTGTTCGTTTGTCTATGTGGGTTCGCGCGCGCGCGCGCGCGCGTGTGTGTGTGTGTGTGTGTGTGTGTGCGTGCATTTCAATCTAATTTCATCATCTTAGATGAACAGGATGTGTATAATATATATATATATATATATATATATATTTAGCTCTGTGTGTGTGTGTGTGTGTGTGTGTGTGTGTGTGTGTGTGTGTGTGTGCTGCATCCAAGAAGTGATGGTTCAGCAAGTGGAAACTGTGTGTGTCTGTAGTGTGGAGAGAAATCCAAACTGATAGGTCTGGTCACGCAGAGGTCTTTCAGCCAACCAGTACATTCTGAGGTCTGGAAGCCTGGCCCACCTTACATTCACCGAGGTGCATGCAGACATCGCTGGATTACTGCATTGCATTGCATTGTATTGTTCTGTATTGTATTGCATTGCATCCCGTTTTGTTGAGTTGTATCTTATCGTATTGCATTGCATTGCACTGTATCACATTGCACTGTATTGTTCTGTATTGCATTGCATTGCATTCCGTTGTGTTGAGTTGTATCGTATCGTATTGCATTGCATTGCACTGTATCACATTGCACTGTATTGCATTGCATTGCACTGCATTGCATTCCGTTGTGTTGAGTTGTATCGTATCGTATTGCATTGCATTGCACTGTATCACATTGCACTGTATTGTTCTATATTGCACTGCACTGCATTCCGTTGTGTTGAGCTGTATTATGTCGTATTGCATTGCATTGCATTGCATTGCATTGTATTGTATTGTATCATATTGTATTGTATTGTCACGACAGATCTTTCTGTCATCTGCTCACCAAGGGGAAAGTGCTTCGGTACAGAGCAACACCACCTTATATCTTTTTCTTTTCCCTTTTCAGTTTGCAAGAGTATTTGGTTTAACTATCAAAGTGGATTTGTCTTAGAATTTTGTCACTGACTACCCTTTTTGTTTGTTGCCGAGGATTCTTTTACGTGCAGCACAGTGCATCCCACACATGTATACATGGCCTCATTTATGGCCTCATCCCAAGTGACGACTAGTCACACCGCCACGCAAAGTCTGGTGGATGGGGTGGTTTAAAATCCCGGGCCCTGTTGTGGGACTCGAACCTATGGACGTTGGGCTGGATTCCTTGTCAGGACCGTGAAGCACAGGTCACCGTTCTGCACTGGGTGTGACCACTGACCCATGACCTCGGGGGGTCATCTCCTGTGGCTGACCGAGAGGCCGGTCAACTGTGGACGGTTGGGGTGGAGGGTGGGGAGGGGTGGGGGTGACAACAGTGTCACATTCTCAGGCACTTCTGAGTCACTGATGGTCTCCGACTGGACTAGTCCTGGTATCCTTTTTGAAGCCTGAATGTATGCTAGATAGTTGTTCATTTAGCTAGCAACAAGATAGACAAGCATGCGCACGGACGTGGTGGTGTGTCCATCGAGATCGATGATGACCATCGTTGTCATCCAGCTGCTCATGAATCTATCTGTGAATGCGCAGATGGCTGAATAGTCCAGTCTGCGCACGAAATGTTCGCTGACAGTTGGGGCAGACAAAGACAGGCATATCATTGTCAGGGAGCTTGTTTGCCCGTGACTTTCTGGCCTGCCTCTTCTGAACAGCTGCAGCAGTCCTGTTGGCCTCGCACAACTTGGCGCCTTTGTGCAGCAGCGCGCCATTTGTCACGGTCCACTGCAGATTCCTCCCTCCCTCACGGACGTACACATGCAAACAACAACAACAACAACAACAACACACACACACACACACACACACACACACACACACACACACACACACATATATATATATATATATATATATATATATATATATATATATATATATATATATATGGGAAACAGCTGTGGATAGGAAGAGACTGCCGGGTCCAGCCCTAGCCAACTATAAGTCAGGAAGGAAGGTCCTCTCTTCAAGCTGACATCTCTTGGCTCCCATGGCCACGGCGCCACGGACAGTGATCACGTGACACACGGACAGTGATCACGTGACACACGGATCCGTCCTCCGTGGAAATGGTGGAGAGCAGTGACTGGTCCACTCCAGACGTTTATTGTAGACCTGTTGTATCAGGCACTGGTTCCATCTCCACATCGCCCTCTCCTCCAAGCGAGCAAGTGAGCATGCGAGATACAGAGAAAGACATACAGGCCAACAGAGACAAACGGAAACAGGCAAAAACAGACACTGGCAAGCAGAGAAAACTCCCATTTACGTATTCATGAGTCCCTGCGTGCACTGTCGTGCATGCACCCAGCAGTTTCCCTTTCCACATATTGAACGCAACGGTGTAATGCCCACGAGCGGTGTTTCAATTTTTTAGCCAACAGGGGCCAAGAAAAACACACTCCAGACGTTAGCTAATTGCGTATCGAAACGTGTACCACCATTCTGTGTTCGCCGAAGGTTCGTCATCCGATCGCCTGAAGAGAGAAACAGAAAGAAGAGGGAGCATTCAGTTCCGTGCAATCTCTGAAGAGAAAGGCAGACCGTGGTCATGTGAATCGCCGCTGGTTCCAAAGAAATCAGCCACACCTACATCTGTGTGCGGCATCTTTGGCATGGCCACGGCGTTGTTTCTGTACTGATATTCGTGCCGAATTGTGCACAGAAGGCAGAACAGACCTGATGAATTGTGCACAGAAGGCAGAACAGACCTGATGAATTGTGCACAGAAGGCAGAACAGACCTGATGAATTGTGCACAGAAGGCAGAACAGACCTGATGAATTGGGCACAGAAGGCAGAACAGACCTGATGAACTGTACACAGAAGGCAGAACAGACCTGATGAACTGTACACAGAAGGCAGAATAGACCTGATGAACTGTGCACAGAAGGCAGAACAGACCTGATGAACTGTACACAGAAGGCAGAACAGACCTGATGAACTGTACACAGAAGGCAGAACAGACCTGGTGAACTGTGCACATAATGCAGAACAGACCTGATGAACTGTACACAGAAGGCAGAACAGACCTGATGAACTGTACACAGAAGGCAGAACAGACCTGATGAACTGTACACAGAAGGCAGAACAGACCTGATGAACGACGGATACCAAGTGGATAGTTTACCGAACATAATGACGACGAGAAATGATGACATTGTTCTTTTCACAAATGCGATTGTGAGCTATGGGGCACATTCCCCTATTCGCTGTCAGCTCGATGTCAAAAGAAGAACTAACGGGGTCATCAAAGACCTTTTGTTTCTTACTTCAAAGAGGGGAGTGGTTTGCAATTACCTGTGATCTGAAAAAGTCACGATCGAAAAGTGCGTGCACATTCGCTTGTACGTGCGTAACGCACAGGTTGTGAACCAAACTCCTGAATAGTACGCACAGTTTAAGGGATTAAGTCCTGGATAAAGTTTGGATTGGCAGAAAAAAAAAGCAAAAAAAAAAAAAAAGCTTTATGGAACGATGAATGTCTTAATGATAGAGACATTATCCAAAAGTAAGATAAAAACCAAACAGGCCGAGGCCATGGACACCGCAGTCAATGACTGCCAGCCATGGGAATGGGCGGACAGACGATCAGTGTTCACTGCCACAGAGCACAGACTTACATCACCACACCAAAACAAGCAACTGCAACTCTTGTGCAAAATGCGTTTCAACTACCTGATCAACACGGAAAACCATCTACAAAACAAAGTAAAATCACATAGATAGATAGATAGATAGATAGATAGATAGATAAATAGATAGATTAGACAGATAGATAGATAGATAGATAGATAGATGTCTATGCTTTTAAATGAGAGATTTAAAAGAGAGAGAGGGGGGAGCGGGAGTGGAGAGAACGAGGAAGAGACAGGCAGAAAGGAAACAGAAATGAGAAGGAGACAGAGAGAGGGGCGGTGAACAGGTATAATTCAGGGGGTGGGGGTGGAGAGGTGACAAGGTTGATGAGGTGGAGGAGCAGAAGAAGAACAAAGATGAAGTTCACAAAAAGACCAACAAGAAGAACAAGAAAAAGAAGCAGACCAAGAAGAAGACCAAGGAGAAGTTGAAGACCAAGAAAAAGAAGAAGACGACCAAGAAAAGAAGAAGACGACCAAGAAGACCAAGAAGACGACCAAGAAGACCAGGAATACAGACAAGAAGCAGAAGCCGAGGAGAAGGGAGGAAGCTTCACTAATCGCTGTCCATGGAGGTACTCCAAAGACACATTCCCAAGGCAACAGACTGGTCGATATCTTGTGCACTCTTGTCCCCGTTAATTACCTTCATGCGATTTCCACCCGTAACAGCGTGCGATGTTACACCCAAAATTGTCACCTGCCAAAGATGTCGCGCACACACACACACACACACACACACACACAGTACAACTTTAAGCCCTACCGTTTTATATTGTATATTTTTGACTCACTTGTGTAAACAAAGTGTGTGTGTGTGTGTGTATGTGTGTGTGTGTGTGTGTGTGTGTGTGTGTGTGTGTGTGTGTGTGTGTGTGTGTGTGTGTGTGTCCGTGGTAAACTTTAACATTGACATTTTCTCTGCAAATACTTTGTCAGTTGACACCAAATTAGGCATAAAAATAGAAAAAATTCAGTTCTTTCCAGTCATCTTGTTTAAAATAATATTGCACCTCTGGGATGGGCACAAAAAGAAAAAAAAAAGCCTAATTATATGCAAACTGCATTTACTGTTATATTTATGTTTTTTGTATTCTCTAAACTTGGCACTTTGATCTGATATTCTGACACAACAACAAGAGCAGTCATTATTATCATTTTTTGTTCAAACAGGAACTTCTTTTGCTAAGCAAGGAAGTTTTATTTATTATGCAAACGTTTTGGTGCAGATAGTAAAAAAGGGAAATTACTCTGTAATTATTGCTAGGGGACTTCATTTGCTTTAAACTGATCTTTCTCATCTTAAACATTACATTTTGAAATTATACTCAATACATAAAAAGCTTGTGTGTTTTACTCTCAGTGTACAGGGCTTTCACTATGTTCATTCGCCCAAGTGGTCTTTTTCGGAAAATACTAAAATCAATACGACGAGTGGACTTTACAGATCTGTTGGCTGAGCCCTGAAGGTCATGGGCAAAAATCCATTGCGTACACATATTTATACGCATTTAAAGCGCGTGCTCATATTCTTCGCGAACGCGAACGACGCCATTTTGTTTCAAGTTGTTGACCTGCCCGTTCAATCCTATATTCAATGGACAATACACGATAACATGTGATGGAAAGTTGGAGAAGGAGACCGTTAAATATTTATTCAGAGAAAGATTTGTGAACGCCTCATCACTTACTGGATTATGCCCCAAACTGCCATAAAAATATCCACAGAATTCACAGTTAAAAATTGTAAACCATGCGAGTTAATACCCTTGAATTGATCACGATGAAACGAAAAAATTTCCAGTCTTGACTTTTCTCAAAATGAAGTCCTTTTCACTTCTTACGACGTTTAGAAGTACTTGTACTTGGCTCTACATGTTATTAGTTTAACAAAATACTAAATTTTCATATCAACTTTAAAACTATAAAACTAGAATGAACATAAAAGAGAAATTGAATCGACCGTGTCGTACTACATTCCCCGGCGGGTGTAACTAAACTTGTACATCTATCTAGATCTAGTGAAAACGGCTAAATGTTGCAGTGTGATTGCGCCGATAGCCATTAAAAAGAATTTTTAATTGCCCTTACAGATTGTTTGAATGCCCAAGATACACCAGAATAATATGATTTAAACAGCGGTCTCACTGCGAATACCGCAATTGATTTATCGCCCTTTAAAAAAGTATGTTCAAATGTTAAATTTTAGAACGTCAGTTATGGAGCCACGATAGTGTAACGGATAAGGCAGTTTCTTCTCACCCGAACACGCGGGGTTCGAATCTGGTTAGGACTTTTTTTCTTTTCTTTTTTTAAACGCGGAGCTTTATAATAACAAATACAGAACACATTTTAACGATTAGATTTTTTTTAAAGTGTATCACAAGTGAGCCTTGAAGGCCTTGCCTCTCTTGTCTTTTCTATTCTATTATTAGAATGTGTAGAGTGATGGTCTAGAGGTAACGC
>NC_134882.1:22092264-22094764 GCF_041734735.1 Babylonia areolata | reverse complement strand
GAGGGAGGGGGTGCGGCGGGGGGGAGGAATTTTGTCTAATGTCCAGTTACAAATACTGTTAATTGTAGACATTTTGTTGAAGTGTTACTATTATTATTATTATTATTATTATTATTATTATTATTATTTTATTTATTTATTTTTTTTAACTTTATTTATTTATCTTATTATGATTATTATTATTTACTTTTTTTATATTCTCATTTTTTTTCTCAAGGCCTGACTATGCGCGTTGGGTTACGCTGCTTCGCTCAAAAGTTGACGATCACCCATAAAGACTACGTTTGTGGCGAGATACAGGGAAGGTACGGATTTTATTGTTGTTGTTGTGTGTATGTGCGTTTTTTTCCAACTGATGATAGCGGAGCCTTACCAGTCTTGGGATTAAAAAACAACAACCTATAATTAAACAATCAAATAACCCACACAAAAATCCCGAAAAATCAAACGCCTCTGCTATTTTGTTTCCTTCACAATACTACAGTGTGGTATTTGTCGTCCACAGTCCTTTATCAGAGAAGCACGATTATTGACATCAGCGTAAAGTTGATAGGGTCAGTGTTACTGCCTCCATCCCAACTTTGATAGAAACAGTTAGCTACTCAAATTCAGATCAAAGTGACAGACAACTGAAGTAAAATTGTAAGCTCCAGTCCTACCTTTGAGGAGAGTGATCACGACTGAAAAATACCTGCACAAGGAAACGAAACACACACACACACACACACACACACACACACACACACACACTCACAGAGAGAGAAAGAAAGAAAGAGAGAGAGAGACAGATTGAAAAGAACAAAATAAATTATTCCGTAAACAACTGAAAATAAACCCAAACAAATTAACCAACACACAGGCAAACGAACAAAGCAAAAAAGTAACTTTTGAAAGAAACACAACAACAGAATCATGTCTTGGTGAAACAATTAAAAGAAAGGAAAAAAAACAAAGAAGGAACAGAATAAAGCGGACGGACAAAACGACCACATTTTCTCTTTTTCAAGGACTGTGAGGAAACCCGAAAGGACAGGCCGGTGAAAGGAGGAGGAAGAGAAGAAGTAAAAAAAAAAAAAAAAAAAAAAAAGTAAAATAAAATAAAATAAGTGAAAAGATTTTAAAAAGCGAAAAGATTAAACAACATAAAAATAAAAATGAAATGAAAATAAAACAAAATTAAAAGCATGCCAAGTGATTGATCGACTGAATCGAGTCCACAGTGGGTTCACAATTACAGGCAATGAGGGCCTGGAGGTGATCTTGTCCCCATGTCCCAATTCCATCCACTAAATTTGAACCCCCCCTCCCCCCCCCCTCCCATAAGAAAAAAAAAGATTAAAGAAATAGAAAAAATGTGTTGAAGAGGTAGGAGGGGGAATGGAGGTGGGGGGCGAAATAAAGATTAAAGGAATAGAGACTGTGTTGAAGAGGAAGGACGAGGTAGGGAGATGGGGGTGGTGGGTTGGGGGCAAAATAAAGATTAAAGGAACAGAGAGTGGGGGCTGAAGAGATATTGAAGAGTGGTTTGGAGAGGCTTCAACAGCAAAGGGGAAAAACATCGATCTATATTTCTTAAACACGCGTGCACATGAGCGCGCGCGCCTGCGCGTTGTTGTTGCGGGTGGGTGGGTGGACGTGGCGGAGGAAGAGTAAGTGTGTGTGAGTGTGTGTGTGTGTTTGTGTGTGTGTGCGAGTGTGTATGCATGCGTGTGTGTGAGTGTGTACGTGTGCGAGCGTGTATGTGTGCGTGTACGTGCGTGTGTGTATGTACGAGGGCCCTTCAATAGGTCTCGCAATACAGCAATTCTAGGAAAGTTACAAATCTTCTGCTTACTCCAGTTTTTCGAGAAACTCTCCGCAAGCTTGTATGCACTTCAGCATCCGCTCAAACCAAGTTGTCATGAGGCCAGCCTACGTGACTTGGGGTGTGTCCATCATATGACCCTCGAAGAAGGCTCGAGCATCTTCTGCACACTGAAACCTTTTTCCTTCAACTGCTGCTTCACTTCAAACCCAGTCAGTCAGGAGAACACTGGAGGTGAGTGACCAGCTGTACCCTGTTCTCTTTCAGGAAGTCTAGAGATGCAGCAGCCGTGTGAGCTCGGGCATTGTAATGACGACGCACACTCCTTACTTCAAACACCCTTGGGACGATGACAGTGACGTAGTTCTCATAGTTCACTGTCCTTTCTTGGAAGAGTACAGTGACGTACTTCTCACATTTTATTGTCCTTTCTTGGAGGGGTACAGTGACGTACTTCTCACAGTTTACTGTCCTTTCTTGGAGGGGTACAGTGACGTACTTCTCACAGTTTACTGTCCTCCTTTCTTGGAAGAGTACAGTGACGTACTTCTCACATTTTATTGTCCTTTCTTGGAGGGGTACAGTGACGTACTTCTCACAGTTTACTGTCCTCCTTTCTTGGAAGAGTACAGTGACGTACTTCTCACATTTTATTGTCCTTTCTTGGAGGGGTACAGTGACGTACTTCTCACAGTT
>NC_134882.1:22072264-22087264 GCF_041734735.1 Babylonia areolata | reverse complement strand
CCAGGAGATGCCGAATATGTGCCGTAGGCTTCTCAGGTGGAAGGTATTGAGCCTTTTCTCCTGACAGGCATGTGTGGTCCACGCCTCACTGCCATATAGCAAGGTGCTGAGGACGCAGGCATTGTACACAGCCATCTTTGTCTTCGTGGTCAGCTTGGGATTTGTCCACACTCTTTGTGTGAGGCGGGCTAGCGTTGTGGCTGCCTTCCCGATCTTCTTGTCGATTTCGGTGTCAAGGGAGAGGTTGTCGGTGATGGTGGACCCAAGGTAAGTGACTTGATGGATGACTTCAAGCTCGTAGTCATCAATGGTGATGGCTGGTGGAGATGGCGTGTCTTGGCCTAGGACGTTTGTCTTCTTGAGACTGATGGTCAGACCGAAATCTTTGCAGGCCTGGGAGAAGCGGTCAGTTAGTGACCGCACGTCCCGCTGGGTATGGGTCACAACTGCGGCATCGTCAGCAAACGGCATGTCTCTGATGAGGGCTTCGCGGACGTTCCTCCTTGCTCTGAGGCAGGAGAGATTGAAGAGCCTGCCATCTGATCTGGTCCGCAGGTAGATCCCTTCTTGTGCTGTGCTGAACGCATGCCTCAGGAGAAGAGCAAAGAAGATTCCAAATAGGGTGGGGGCGAGGACACAGCCTTGTTTGACACCGCTGCGTACGTCGAAAGGCTTGGAGAGGTTACCACTGAACTGCACCGCCCCTTTCATGTTGGAGTGGAAGGACTCAATCAAGCTGTGCAGTTTGGGGGAGCAGCCGATCTTTCGAAGAGCCCTGAAAAGGCCGTCTCTGCTGGAGGAAGCAGGACATCCAGCAGCAGCTCACGAGCTGAGCGGTAATGAAGAGGGATCAGGACTGTCCCCCGTTCACATGCTTTTCCCTTTGACTTCTCATTTCCATGGAAACCACCCTGCCTTTTTCTGGCTCTGAGGGCCATTTTGTCTGCCACTCTTCCTGGTCTCCATTTGTGGAAGGCCTCTCCATTTTCAGAGGAGTTTCAAGAGCTCTGGGGGGTTTCTTCCAGGGAAAAATATTTCTGGTCGGCTTCCAAAGAAATAGGCAATTGCACAAGCGTGCTAATAAGGAGGACATGATGCAGAGTTCTTGTTTTTTACGCAGCTTTTTTTTCTTTCCGACACAAGCCGTTAAACACTACTGTTCTCTGTCACTCGACTTAATAGCCATTGTCGTCAATCCAACGATTTTCCACCAACACCAATTCACTCCCTCTTCCAATCCTGTTTTGGGGGTATGGTGGGGGAGAGGGGAGGTGAGTGGGGGGGGGGGGGGGGGGGGTAGGTGAACTGCAGTTAATTAGAATGAGATTGAATTTGAAAGTGTTGGTCCATGTAACGGTAACCTCTCCACAGACCTTGTCTCCTTGGATAACTATCTGCTTGTGTATGAAGTATAGGAAGTGTGCGACAAAATTAATCTGACAAGCACCTGATCAGGATAATCATGATGACTACGACGGTGACGTCGATGATGCATGAATAAGATGAGGTAAAAAGACAGGGCAGAGTGTAGATGGAAACTCTTACTGGCTTTCTGATTTGGACAATATGAGATGGTTTGGGGATCAACGATTCTGCACTTTGGAAATATATTCTATGTTTGTAATTGGTAATGTATGCATTTTATATTGCCTGATGCAGCTACATCTTGACAGTTATGGTGCCTTCCTCTGTGTCTTTAGATTGAATGTCGAAAGGCATCCATAATGAGGAAAATAAAGATAAAGGAAAAGGCACAGAAAGACAGGAAGACACGGAAGAGACACAGGAAGACAGGATGACAAGGAAGAGACACAGGAAGACAGGAACACAAGACACAGGAAGACAGGATGACAAGGAAGAGGCACAGGAAGACAGGAACACAAGACACAGGAAGACAGGATGACAAGGAAGAGGCACAGGAAGACAGGAAGACACGGAAGAGACACAGGAAGACAGGAAGACACGGAAGAGGCACAGGAAGACAGAAAGAGACACAGGAAAACAGGAAGACAAGGAAGAGTAACAGGAAGACACGAAAAGAAGGAAGAGACACAGGGAGACAGGAATATAAGGAAGAGGCACAGGATGTGAGAAGAGAGACAGAGGGAGGTGGGGGGTGGCGAAGAGAGAAAGAGAAGAGATGAAGGGAAGAGAGAAAGAGAGAAATAACATGTAAAAGTCTATGATGAATCTGCGTATTGTAGATTATTTTCAAAATCCTTTTTGTAAAGAAATGTTACGCATTCTACAGTAACTGTTGTGCCTGGCATGTAAGACACATGCTCACAGCTTCACTAAGTGCTGCACATGTTTATGAATTTACATCAGACACACGAACGTGATAAACACCATCAATGCTTTTTAATGATTATATATATATATATATATATATATATATATATATATATATATATATATATATATATATATATACGAGGGTATTCAATAAATAAGGTGCATTTTCGGTATAAGGACTTCTAATACAGATAGAAGCTTACTTTTTTTTTCTTTTTTTTTTCAACGTAGTCTCCCAGCACTGTCACACACTTTTCCCATCTGTGCACAAGCTTCCGTATTCCCTCAGCGTAAAAATTTTTGGACTGATGTCTCAGCCAGTCGCTCACAACACTTTTGACTTCATCGTCACTTTCAAAGTTCGTGCCTCTCGTGAACGCTTTCAAGGGACCAAACAGGTGAAAGTCTGAAAGGGCAAGGTCTGGGCTGTAAGGGGGATGAGGGAGCAGTTCCCAGCCCAGCTCGTTGATGGTCTGCACCGTTCGGGCTGCTGTGTGAGGCCTTGCGTTGTCATGATGCAAGATGACTCCTTCTGACTGATGACCCCTGCGTTTGTTCTTTATGTCTTTCTTGACCTGCCTCAGCAGTTCACAGTAGTTGGAACTGTTCACAGTGCTTCCTTTCTCAAGGAATGAAATGGTGATTGGGCCTTGCATATCCCAAAAAACGGTGAGCATCACCTTCCTCGTGGACCGCTGGGACTTGAACTTCTTCTTCACTGGAGAGCCTACGTGCTTCCACTCCATGGACTGCCGTTTGGACTCAGGCTCATAGTGCCAAACCCATGTCTCGTCACATGTGACCACCTTCTACAGAAACTCATCACCATCCTTCTCATAGCGGCAGAGACACTGCTGGGATAACTCGACCCTCCTCTGTTTGTGCTCTGGAGTAAGCATCTTTGGCACCTACCGGCAGCTGACCTTCGAGTAGCCAAGGTCATCATGGACAATTTTGTGTGCTGTCCCAACAGATAAGCTCAAAGTCCTTGCAATGTCATCCACTGTCACCCTTCTGTCAGACTGAATGAGGTCATTGACTGATTCGATCACCTCAGGAGACCTCACTTCTGTAGGCCTTCCAGGCCTGTCTTCATCCTCAACACTGCTCCGTCCTTCTTTAAACAATTTAGCCCACTTGTAGACATTTTTTCGGCTGAAACATGTGGCACCATACACAGTTGACATTCTCCTATGAATTTCAACTGGTTTGCACCCTTCAGCAACCAAAAACTTGATAACTGACCGCTGTTCAATCCTGGAGCATGCTTCTTGGTCGGCCATCTTTGTTAATCGCCAAAACTCTCAAAGTTTTTTTTAATCTGCAAAACAAATTAAATCCATGTGAAAAAGAAGTAAAACAAACAAAAAAAAAAAAAGAAAAAGAAAGAAAGAAAAAAAAGTAAGCTTCTATCTGTATTAGAAGTCCTTATACCGAAAAATTCACCTTATTTATTGAATGACCCTCGTATATGTAAAGACCAAATAAAGTCAAGTTCCCCTATTCTGAAAATCGAGTTGTACACCTCAAAACAAGAGTACGTGCCAGTCCTTGTGACACTCCCCTTTGAAGTGACGGCCGCCGTGTGGAGGAAGCAGGACATCCAGCAGCAGCTCACGAGCTAAGCAGTAATGAAGAAGGATCAGGACTGTCCCTTTTCCCTTGACTTCTCATTTCCATGGAAATAACCCTGCCTTCTTCTGGCTCTGAGGGCCATTTCGTCTGCCACCGACCACTCCTGGAGGGGCGCTCCACTTGTCTTTTTTATGGAAAACAGCCCAAATCAGCTTTCAAAGAACTGGACAATTGCACAAGCGTGCAACTGACAGTGAAAAGATGCAGTTACGCAGCTGGTTTTTGGTTCCTGCCAGGGGATACTCCTTCCATCTCCCTCTTGGGAAACAGTGAATGAATGAGTACCGCTTACTCGGTTTCAAACAGCCACTTTTCTTTCTGACACGAGTTGCTTTGAAAAGACACAGGTTTTTTGTGGGTTTTTTTTACGTTTCTCTTCCTCGGCAGTGAATTGCCTGAGGTGATGGAAAGAGGTTGTGGCGTGGCAACAAAGAAACTGCAGGTGAATGTTCACCACTACAGTGTATTCATTGGCTGTTATTGACCTGTGTTTTGGAGCCAGATGTTTGGTTATTTTCTAACATTTTCTTGAACCTGTGTGTGCGCGCGCGTGTGTGCGTGCGTGCGTGTGTGTGTGTGTGTGTGTGTGTGTGTGTGTGTGTGTGTGTGTGTGTGATATGTTTTCAAAATAAACGATGCTCAGCAGCATTACCTAAATTATGCCAAACTAGCATTCTCTCTCTTTCTCATGACATTTCTGTCTCTTTGTCTCTCTATCAATTTGTCTCTGTGTCCATCTGCCCCCCCCCCCTTCCCCATCCACCCCCCCCCCTCTCTCTCTCACTCTCCCCATCTTTCAGTCTGTCGGGCCAGACACTAGCACAAAAAAGTAAATCACAGGAGTGATAAAACTACAAAGCCGAAGTGATTTTTCTTTCCACATACACCTTCTCATTTCCCGTCCCTTTAACAGTGATGAACTGGCGTCAAACCATAATACGTAAAAATACAAACCCTGCCTCATGTCATTTTGTCTGTACATTTTTTTACAATTGCCTGTGTTTTCTGTAACCGGATCTGTTTCTGGGAACGGGTCTGATGTGTTTCCTGTTAAAAGCCGACATATGAGCCGCTCTTGAAAAAAACAAAAATAAAGCAAACTTTAGAACCTGGACGAGTGGCCCCCGCGGTAAAATGGAACCAGGCTTATTTCCATGTACATAAGAAATATATGGAAAACATCCTCTGCGAAAATTAATTCAAACATTCTCTTTCATGGTAACATGAGCTCAGCGTTTCTTTTAAAAGTTCAATAGCGTGAAGAACTGATTTAGAATCAACACAAAAGAGAATCCGAAATATAGTTTTCGGAAAGGATATCATAAAATTTAAGGCCATTAGAATTGCTATGAGTTCAGCTGTGAAGATGGACTTATTCTCTCCCAGATGAAATGAGTTTTGAAAGTTAAGGTCTGGAATAACGAAAGCAGCACCAGCTCTATTATTTACAACAGAGCCGTCTGTAAATATCTTTAGATGATTAATGTATTTCTCGTCCAAATGAATTCGTACATGTAAGTAAATTTAGGTTGTCATCTTTGGTCAGATCAGTATGATCGATATCAAAATGCGTTCTTTGGAGTTCCTATACAGGTGTAGGTGATACCACAGACCTTTTAGCAAAATGTGGGATTTTATTCACGCCGGAATTTGTTAAAATATTTGACGTGTATGTTCCCAGTGTGGTATGAGAGGATATAGATATAGCTCTCTTTGGAAAATCGCAGTCGGATTTGAGAGTTATTTCTGATTCCAAATCATTTCCATCAGTTAAACTCCTCAAAACAAACTTACTACACGCAAGTTTCCTTTGATCCTCTGATGGTAATACTCCCGCTGCACTGTACGTTTTCTTACTGGGAGCATGGGCTGGTAAGCCAAGTGCCAGCTTATATGCTCTACAGTCTATGTTTTTATTTTTTTTCAATAAATATTCAGTGCACTGAAGTATACTAATTCTTGTGCATATATAAGTTTTGCCCGAACAAGTGATGTGCAAAGGTGTAGTAGACTGAGTAAGTCCTGGCTCCATGGTTGTTTGCATACTATTTTCAAGAAGTTTAATGTTTTCCTGGCCTTTGTTAAAATGCAATCGATATGATGATTCCAAGTTAATTTTGATGTAAGATGCACTCCAAGGAATTTAACTACTTTTTATATTCCAGGGTGTTATCATAAATTTTAAAGGAAGGCAATGTTGCTGGACTTGATCCATTATTAAAAAGCATCAAGTGTGTTTTTCGGTTGATATTTGCAGACCATTCTCGCTCATATAATTTGCTACTGTGTTTAACTACTTTTGATATAGCTTTTTTATGTAACTCATATATCGGGCAGGTGTATTCTTTTTGATTGTAACCTTCATCCACATGCATATATCGTCTGTGTATTGAACCATTACAACATTCTGTTAGGTTGTTTTTTTTGTAGATTATTCATTAGAATGTTGAACAATAATGGAGCAATTATACAGCCCTGAGAAATACCTGTCTGCTATGTTCGTGTAGATGAATACGTATTCCCTTCCAAAATAGAGTGTGCGTGTGCGTACGTGTTAGATTTGTCATGGGTACGTGGAAATACATGCTGTATTCTAACATTCACACATGTCTGTCAGATGTGCATCAGCACAATGTTTTTTCTGTCACCTTTCAACAGAAATCTCCTGAACAGCTATACATGTCTGTCAGATGTGTTTCATCACAGTCTTCTTGCTGTATTTTCTGTCGCCTTTCAACAGAAATCTCCTGAACAGTTCAGTTTCAGTTTCAGTAGATCAAGGAGGCGTCACTGCGTTCGGACAAATCCATATACGCTACACCACATCTGCCAAGCAGATGCCTGACCAGCAGCGTAACCCAACGCGCTTAGTCAGGCCTTGAGACTGAACAGCTATACATGTCTGTCAGATGTGTTTCATCACAGTGTTCTTGTTGTATTTTCTGTCGCCTTTCAACAGAAAACTCCTGAACAGCCGTCAGTACGTGCCAGTCCCTGTGACACTCCCCTTTGAAGTGACGGCCGCCGTGTGGAGGAAGCAGGACATCCAGCAGCAGCTCACAGGCTGAGCAGTAATGAAGAAGGATCAGGACTGTCCCCCGTCCACATACTTTTCCCTTGACTTCTCATTTCCATGGAAACCACCCTGCCATTTTCTGGTGGCCTGGGTCGTAATGTCTGCCTTATCTCTACCCCCCATTCATGCAAAGACTCCTGAGCCATCTGTTCATGTAAAAATATAAATAGATAAAAACAGAAAAGGTCCGTTCCCTCTGAACAAAATGTCGAGTGACAGGGAACATGATCATTTGGACAAGTGAGTATATGTCAATGCAGTGATGCATTACTTTTCTCTCTCTCGCTTTGGTTGTTATTATGTGACAAAAGGTGGTGGTGTGGTGTGAGTGCGTGAACCGCGGGATTTGCGAATATGATATCACTTCTGCAGCCATGTTTAATCATTGGTTCAGGGAGAAGGAAAATCTCTCTCTCTCTCTCTCTCTCTCTCTCTCTCTCCAATGAAAATTCAATTTGAAATCTTGCTCTGAATATGTAGAAGTCCTTCAAGAGAAGGTAAATTTTGCCGCGAAATGACTGTGTTGAAATATGTGGGCGTGTATAATCATGGTTGACATGTGTTTGGTGCTTAATGATTGTTGTAAATTACCCCTTTCAAATGAGGCTGTGGTCTTTTCTGGAATAATAATCGTTATCGTTATCTCTCTCTCTCTCTGTCACACACACACACACACACACACACACACACACACACACACACACACACACACACACACACGTATCCAAATGAGACAGGGAGACAGACAGACAGACACAAAAGCAGGTCACATGCAGACATCCAGAGAATGCAGAAGGGATAGAAATCACTAACAAAGACGTACATTCACAGACCAATGAACAACAACATTAATGACAGATTGACAAAACAACAACAAAGAGAAACAACTGTGCAGAAAACAGGTTGTCACACCATGTGATAGTCTCCCGTCGGACCGACGGATGAGTAGGCAGGCAGAATTTTGTTCTATCTTATAACGTAAATAAACAAAATGACGGCTTTCCAACTAAAGTGATCCTGAAAATGAAAAAGGTAGGGGATTTATGTGTAACTTCACGGAACAGCCAGTACCAAAGTGCTTTTCATCTTCTCGAATGAAACAATATACATCAATCTTCACCAGCAAACCCTGCTTGATTGTGTGTGTGTGTGTGTGTGTGTGTGTGTGTGTGTGTGTGTGTGTGTGTGTGTGTGTGCACGTGTATTAGTGTGAGATAAATCCATATACGCTCAACCAGATCTGCTCAAAAAGAAAAAGAAAAAGCAGCAGATGCCTAATCTTGGCACAGCTCAACGCTGGTTAGGCCTGGACACGCTATCCTCGGTTTAAAAATAATTTCTTTCTAATTTGACATCATAATAAGAAACAAAACAATACAATATAATACAATACAATACAAGAGATATAATTCAACACAATCCACTACAGTCAATTCAATACACTGCAATACATTGCAAGGAACGGATACCTCCCCAATGTCTCGTTCTGCCTTTCAGGTAACTGATCTATGTTCTTGTTTGGTTCAGTGGCTGCTTTATGACGTGCAGCGGGAGGGGGGGGGGGTCGAGGGGGAGGCAGTGTGGGGGGAGTGTGGGGGGAGGGGGAGTGTGAGGGGTGAGGGGAGGGGGCTTTGACACAGAGGACACTGCCTTCTTGCTTCCCATAAAAAACCGACAACCCGCTCCGTGAACAGCTTTCACCAGGTTTATAGTTCTGACGTCTGTCTGTATGTCTCCATGGCCACATTACTTCTCTCTTGCCAGTACTTCTCTCACGCCAACACACACACACACACACACACACACACACACAAGACAACACATACACACACACACACACACACACACACACACAACACACACACACACACACAACACACACACACACACACACAAGACAACACACACACACACACACACACACACACACACACAAGACAACACACACACACACACACACACACACACACACACAAGACAACACACACACACACACACACAACACACACACACACACACTCACACACACAACACACACACACACACACACACACACACACACACACACACACACACACAACACACAACACACACACACACACACACACACACACAACACACAGAGACACGCACACACAAACACACACACAACACACACACACACACACACACACACACACAACACACAACATACACACACACACACACACACACACACACACACACACAACACACACAACACACACACACACACACACACACACACACACACACACACACCACACACACACGCACACACAACACACACACACAACACACAACATACACACACACACACACACACACACACACACAACACACACACACACACGCACACACAACACACACACACAACACACACACACACACACACACACACACACACACACACACACACACACACACAACACACACAACATACACACACACACACACACACAGGCATAAAAACAGGAAAGAGAAATACTGATTGACTGATTGACATGGATACTTATACAGCGCCTATCCTCGGTCGGAGACCAAGCCCTAAGCGCTTTACAAACACAGGGTCATTTACACAACAGGCTGCCTACCTGGGTAGAGCCGACTGACGGCTGCCATTGGGTGCTCGTCATTCGTTTCCTGTGTCATTCAATCAGAGTTCAGGCACGCACACATACACATTCAGACAAACATGTAACGTTATACGTGTATGACAGTTGTTGTTGGTGTTTTTTTGTTTGTTTGTTTGTTTTCTTGCTGACATGTTTCTTGTTCATTCCTCCCTTTTCTTCTTCCACGCACCTCTCTTCTAATTACACGCTCTTCTAATTACACACACCTCTCTTCTAATTACAAGCTCTTCTAATTACACACACCTCTCTTCTAATCACACACACCTCTCTTCTAATTACACGCTCTTCTAATTACACACACCTCTCTTCTAATTACACACACCTCTCTTCTAATCACACACACCTCTCTTCTAATCACACACATCTCTCTTATATTACACACACCCCTCTTCTAATTACACACAACTCTCTTATAATTACACACACCTCTCTTCTATTACACACACCTCTCTTCTAATCACACACACCTCTCTTCTATTACACACACCTCTCTTCTAATCACAAGCACCTCTCTTCTAATCACACACACCTCTCTTCTAATCACACACACCTCTCTTCTAATCACACACACCTCTCTTCTAATCACCAGCACCTCTCTTCTAATCACACACACCTCTCTTCTATTACACACACCTCTCTTCTAATCACACACACCTCTCTTCTATTACACACACCTCTCTTCTAATCACACACACCTCTCTTCTAATCACAAGCACCTCTCTTCTAATCACACACACCTCTCTTCTATTACACACACCTCTCTTCTAATCACACACACCTCTCTTCTATTACACACACCTCTCTTCTAATCACAAGCACCTCTCTTCTAATCACACACACCTCTCTTCTAATCACCAGCACCTCTCTTCTAATCACACACCCTCTCTTCTAATTACACGCACCTATTCTAATTACACGCACCTCTCTTCTAATTACACGCTCTTCTAATCACACACCTCTCTTCTAATCACACGCACCTCTCTTCTCTCTTCTAATTACACGCTCTTCTAATCACACCCACCTCTCTTCTAATTACACGCACCTCTCTTCTAATCACACACAATGGTGGGTTTTATCTGCGAGCAAGTGCAGAGCGCAACAGCCAAGTGGTTATAGCGTTGGACTTTACACCTGAGGATACCGGCTTCGAATCCCGGTGACGGTGCATGGTGGGTAAAGGGTGGAGACTTTTCCCATCTCTAAGGTCAACAGAGGTACACCCTGGACATGTGCCTGCTGAACCCCCTTCGAGTGTATATGCAAGCAGAAAATCAAATACGCACGTTAACCCGCAGTCCACGTCCGTGTCCGGTGGGTTATGGAAACAATAACATACCCGGCATACATTCCCCCCAAAACTGAGAATGACTGCCTACATGGCGGGGGTAAAAACAGTCATACACGTAAAAGTCCACTCGTTTTACGAGTAAACGCAGGAGTCGCAGCCCTCGAACAAAGAAGACTCGCGTTCAAGTCTTTGGGGGTCAACATGTCAGCCAGAAAGCGTGCATTCGTCACGTGGTTCGCGTTCCAACATGAGGAAGTCGCTTCTACCAAACCCGCGTGGTCACACAGTACAGAGATGATGTGCAACAACTGTCGTCTCCGTCTCCACGTAGATTTCCTGACTCCATGGACAGGTTGCCTGTGGGCAGAACAGAAGTCCTCACATGTGATACCGGTCCCCATTGTACCCAGTCGCCAACATGGTGGATGCTAATGGGGGTGAAAAGACGGCGGTAGAGATTAAGAGGTGGGGTGTGCCGGGAGTGTGGAGGTGAGCAGGGAAGGAAGGGAAAGGCGGGGGAGGGGTGAGGGGGAGGGGGGGGGAGCGCCAAGTACGCCTGTCCTCAGGATGGACTGAGAGAGTTCTCTCCCTGGTCAGATGGAAGGACGCATATTGGTTCGTGAGGGATCGGGTGTGCCGCGCCATTAGTGCCGTCATCTCTTGGTTTGGAGGAAGGACGTGGGCAGCAATGGAGAAATGGTTGACGAATTGGTGTGTCTATTTACTGGGTGTTGGCTGAAGAATGGGTGTGTCTATTTACTGGGTGATGGCTGACGAATTGGTGTGTCTATTTGCTGGGTGATGGCTGAAGAATGGGTGTGTCTATTTACTGGGTGTTGGCTGAAGAATGGGTGTGTCTATTTACTGGGTGATGGCTGACGAATTGGTGTGTCTATTTGCTGGGTGATGGCTGAAGAATGGGTGTGTCTATTTACTGGGTGATGGCTGAAGAATGGGTGTGTCTATTTACTGGGTGATGGCTGACGAATTGGTGTGTCTATTTGCTGGGTGATGGCTGAAGAATGGGTGTGTCTATTTACTGGGTGATGGCTGAGGAATGGGTGTGTCTATTTACTGGGTGATGGCTGAGGAATTGGTGTGTCTATTTACTGGGTGATGGATGATGGCTGAGGAATTGGTGTATCTATTTACTGGGTGATGGGAGGAATTGGTGCATCTATTTACGTATAGAGCAGATGAGCGTGAATAATAGCACTATCACCATCACCGGGACACGTTCTTCTGTTTGGACAAGGTATCGTAAATTGCGAATATTTTTTTTTTACTGAATATCATATCCATAATCATGCATCTTCCAAACGTTGTAGTTTGCCCTTGTTTTTGAAACCTTGTCTGGTTATGTGTCGATCAAAGAACACCGAAAAGCTCTTAACAAGAGAAAACCTGTTTCAGAGGATTGAGAACTTCGTGTTCCTTTCCGAAATTCATGATTTTCCTGTATCTAGAATCCATTCCATATTAAGGAATTCATAATACTTTCCTCAAAAACAGCTTTGTTCTTCTATCCTCCCTGATGCCCAGAATATTGGGGTTAACTTTGATCTGATGTACTTGCCTCCAGTAACTTCTAAACCATCAAAGGTCGTCACATAACACCAGTTCTGCAGTATTACAGTTCAAACAGCCTGAAGCAGCTTCACAAACAAGTCTGTTTTTGTTTTGTTTTGTTTTTTTAAGCCTTTATCAGACTCAAAAGGAACTTTATTCTCTTGATGCTTGTAGCACAGTACCGTTCACAGCAGTGTACAACTTCACGACAACCACTTCATAGGCTTTCCTGTGGGGGAATGTCAATGGCAATTTTCTGTCATCTTCAAAGGATGCTGGAAGATCAATTCAAAGTTGTTATCTACTTATAAAACTTAGCGCAGTGTATACGTACGTGCATGTACCTACATTAGTGTGCATGTGCGTTTGTGAAAGATGGAAAGAGAGAGTTCTGATGCAAAGCATATAGTGGAAACAGAAAGGCAGAGGCTAAAGACCATGGAAAGAAGGTGGCAGAAGGTGGCTTATCTGCCAATACAGAGTCCGTGAGGGTCTGGGTTCGATTTCCACTGTCGCCCTTTCTCCCAAGTCTGACTGGTCCTGCCACTCCTGTGCAAAGTCATGACCCCCCACCCCCACCACCATACAACCCTCATCCCCCAAACCCGCTAAAACAAATAAACAAATATTAAAAAGTTATACTAATAACGATGAGACTGTAATGTTGTTCACCACACCAAAACAACATCGTTAACTGCCCTCCAACGGCGGTCCTTTCTGCTGACGGATGGTGAGTAAACTCGGTGGCAGAGAGCTGTTTTCGCGTCGGAACCTGTCCTGCCACCTTATCGGCGAGACATTCACTGCCTGTGTCACACCCCTTATCAACATGTGTGGAGCTTTATTGGCGAGACATTCACTGCCTGTGTCACAGCCCTTATCAACATGTGTGGAGCTTTATTGGCAAGACATTCACTGCCTGTGTCAGAGCCCTTATCAACATGTGTGGAGCTTTATCGGCAAGTCATTCACTGTCTGTGTCACAGCCCTTATCAACATGTGTGGAGTTTTATTGGCGAGACATTCGTTGCCTGTGTCACAGCCCTTATCAACATGTGTGGAGCTTTATTGGCGAGACATTCGTTGCCTGTGTCACAGCCCTTATCTACATGTGTGGAGCTTTATTGATGAGACATTCACTGCCTGTGTTACAGCCATTATCAACATGTGTGGAGCTTTATTGGCGAGACATTCACTGCCCATGTCACACCCGTTATCAGAGTGCTACATTGATCTTTATCGAGAAGACATCCATTGCCTGTCATAGCCGTTATCAACATGTGTGGAGCGTTATTGGCAAGACATTCACTGCCTGTGTCACACCCCTTATCAACATGTGTGGAGCTTTATCGGCAAGACATTCACTGCCTGTGTCACACTCCTTATCAACATGTGTGGAGCTTTATCGGCAAGACATTCACTGCCTATGTCACACCCCTTATCAACATGTGTGGAGCTTTATCGGCAAGACATTCACTGCCTGTGTCACACTCCTTATCAACATGTGTGGAGCTTTATCGGCAAGACATTCACTGCCTATGTCACAGCCATTATCAACATGTGTGGAACTTTATCGGCAAGACATTCACTGCCTATGTCACACCCCTTATCAACATGTGTTCTACACTGAGCTTTATCGGAAAGACATTGGCCTTTGTCACTACCTGTGTCATAGAACATGCGGGGTACACTGAGTGGTATGTAGAACAACGGCTGACCTCTGTCCTTTCTCACAGTGGTATGTAGAACAACGGCTGACCTCTGTCCTTTCTCACAGTGGTATGTAGAATAACGGCTGACCTCTGTCCTTTCTCACAGTGGTATGTAGAACAACGGCTGACCTCTGTCCTTTCTCACAGTGGTATGTAGAACAACGGCTGACCTCTGTCCTTTCTCACAGTGGAAGGTAGAATAACGGCTGACCTCTGTCCTTTCTCACCGTGGTATGTAGAATAACGGCTGACCTCTGTCCTTTCTGACAGTGGTATGTAGAACAACGGCTGACCTCTGTCCTTTCTGACAGTGGAAGGTAGAACAACGGCTGACCTCTGTCCTTTCTCACAGTGGTATGTAGAATAACGGCTGACCTCTGTCCTTTCTCACAGTGGTATGTAGAACAACGGCTGACCTCTGTCCTTTCTCACAGTGGTATGTAGAACAACAGCTGACCTCTGTCCTTTCTCACAGTGGTATGTAGAACAACGGCTGACCTCTGTCCTTTCTGACAGTGGAAGGTAGAACAACGGCTGACCTCTGTCCTTTCTCACAGTGGTATGTAGAATAACGGCTGACCTCTGTCCTTTCTCACAGTGGTATGTAGAACAACGGCTGACCTCTGTCCTTTCTCACAGTGGTATGTAGAACAACGGCTGACCTCTGTCCTTTCTCACAGTGGTATGTAGAACAACGGCTGACCTCTGTCCTTTCTCACAGTGGAAGGTAGAACAACGGCTGACCTCTGTCCTTTCTGACAGTGGAAGGTA
>NC_134882.1:22049764-22069764 GCF_041734735.1 Babylonia areolata | reverse complement strand
GTGTGTGTGTGTGTGTGTGTGTGTGTGTGTGTGTGTGTGTGTGTGTGTGTGTGAATGTAAGTTAATGTGTGAATGTGTGTATATGTGTGCATGTGTGCGTGCGTGCATTGGTTGCTAGTGTCTGCCACAGTGTTTTCCCTCCCTCCCTCCCCCCTGCCCTTTGATCTCCTCAGACCTGTTCACGTCAATACTGACCGCGGTGTAATGACCCCAGTCCTGGGGCTGGTGGAGGCACAATGACGAGTCAGGCACCAAACAATACCACCACAGAAACACACATACACACGCGCACGAGCACGTACACACACACACGCACACACACACACACACACACACACACACACACACACACACACACACACGAAAAACATACCGACGAATGCTGATATACTCTTAAGCCTTTCATGGCAAACAGAAACACTGATGCAGACAGTAGCGCGTGTGCGCTCTTACACACACACACACGCGCGCGCGCGCGCGAAGGCTGACATAGACTATCCTGCCGTTTGATGACAACAAAATACTGATGCAGATAGCAGCGCCGACCTTTGTCAAGTTCAAAGCCGCCGTAATCAGCCGTGTCGGCGGCATCTGGGATTTCACTTTTCCCCTTTTCAATTTCGTCCTGTGGTTGAGGGTTTAAAAATCACTATTTCGTCCGGGGTAAGGATTACTGTCACAAAATTCGTCAGGGAGAAAAGGAGGAATAATATCAGTTTCTTCCTAGGGTCAGGGTCAAATACTGTGATGATTTCCTCCTAGGGTCAGGGTCAAATACTGTAATGATTTCTTCCTAGGGTCAGGGTCAAATACTGTGATGATTTCTTCCTAGGGTCAGGGTCAAATACTGTAATGATTCCTTCCTAGGGTCAGGGTCAAATACTGTGATGATTTCTTACTAGGGTCAGGGTCAAATACTGTAATGATTCCTTACTAGGGTCAGGGTCAAATACCTTGATGATTTCTTCCTAGGGTCAGGGCCAAATACTGTAATGATTTCTTCCTAGGGTCAAGGTCAAATACTGTAATGATTTCGTTTTGGGGAAAGGGTCAAGTGATGTCACAGCTTTATCCCGGGGTAAAGTTTTGTCGCAATTCCGTCCTGGATTAAAGGTCAAGATTTCATTCCGGGGAAAGGTCAAATGTCACAAATTCGTCCTTTGCGTCAGGTTCGAATGAAGTCACAATTTCGTCCTGTGGTAAAGGTCAGGTAAAGTGAATTTCGTCCTTGGGTAAAAGTCAAATACTGTAACGATTTCGTCTTGTGAATAGGTCAAATGTCTCAGTTCCGTCCTGCGGTTCGTTCGTTTATTTGTTTATAGCCTGTTCATCTAAGATGATGATATTAGACTGTGGTGAAGATCAAATAAAATCACAAATTACAATTTCGTCCAGGGGTAAGGGAAACATGATGTCACAGTTTCTTCCTGAGGTAAGGGTCACATGATGTCACTGTTTCTTCCTGAGGTAAGGGTCACATGATGTCACTGTTTCTTCCTGAGGTAAGGGTCACATGATGTCACTGTTTCTTCCTGAGGTAAGGGTCACATGATGTCAGTTTCTTCCTGAGGTAAGGGTCACATGATGTCACAGTTTCTGCCTGAGGTAAGGGCCACATGATGTCACAGTTTCTTCCTGAGGTAAGGGCCACATGATGTCACAGTTTCTTCCTGAGGTAAGGGTCACATGATGTCACAGTTTCTGCCTGAGGTAAGGGTCACATGATGTCACTGTTTCTTCCTGAGGTAAGGGTCAAATGATGTCACAGTTTCTTCCTGAGGTAAGGGTCACATGATGTCACTGTTTCTTCCTGAGGTAAGGGTCACATGATGTCACAGTTTCTTCCTGAGGTAAGGGTCACATGATGTCACAGTTTCTTCCTGAGGTAAGGGTCACATGATGTGACTGTTTCTTCCTGAGGTAAGGGTCAAATGATGTCACTGTTTCTTCCTGAGGTAAGGGTCACATGATGTCACAGTTTCTGCCTGAGGTAAGGGCCACACGATGTCAGTTTCTTCCTGAGGTAAGGTTCAAATAATGTCGCAATCCCGTCCCGTGGTAAAGGTCAAATACTGTCACGATTTCGTCCTGGGGAAAGGTCAAATAATGTCACAAATTCATCATGGGGTGTGGGTTAAATTATCTTACAGTTTCGACCTGGGGGAAAGGATTAATGTCACAATTCGTCCTGGTGAAAAGGTCAAATAATGTCACAAATTCGTCCCGGAGAAAGGGCCAAATAATGTCACAGTTTCTTCCTGGGGTAGGAGTCACATACTGTCATAATGTCGTCCTAGGGAAAGGCTCTAACAATGTCGCACTTTCGTCCTGTGGTGAGGGTCAATTAAAAATGGGACAAGCTGTCACTGGTTGAGGATCAAATCAGATATGTCGTCGTGGGATGCAGTCAGGTTGTCCTGATCTTATTGCAGGATTGTCCCCGCTCCTCCGTTTTACCCATACAGGTCAAAACAAATTTGTCACAATAAACGATGCTGTACTCAGCACACTCGCAGCACACATACACACACACACACACACACACACACACACACAACACACACACGTGTGCGCAAACCAGCTGTCCCACATCAGCACGTGCAGAAAAACCGGTAAGGAAAAAGATGTTTTTTGAAGTCCCCAGTCCCCAGTGTTATCTTCTGTGTGCACAGGGCTCTTCCATAATGGGAGATATCACTCTAACCGCCCACCAGCAACCCAGCGACAACTCCTTCCCTGTGCAGCAAAGACCTTATCAGGCTGGCGACTGATCTCACGGGTCGTGCGGACAAAACAATGACTCACCAGCCGCCGTGGCCAAGTGGTTACTGGTCGCGGAATGAAGACTGGGAGGACGCGGAGTCAAACCCTGTCAGAGGTGTGGGGGGGTTTTGGGGGTGGGGGGATTTTTGTTTTTTCAGCCCGCGGCCGGCTCCTACCCAGAGTTGGTATGTTATGGGCTCAAATGGAAAGACTGGAATCAGACAGTCGAGGGTCGCCTACTTCACGGATGCGTCTTCGGGAGTATTGCTCCTGAATAAATGAATGATGAATGATATGGATACTTACGTACCGACTGTCCTCGGTCGGAGACCAAGCTCTAAGCGCTGTACAAACACTACTCACACTCTTCCCCCTCCCACTCTACATACATCTAAAGTGAGCTGACATGGGTGGTGTTGGAGAACAAGGAAGCTGAGAGTACTGATAGATATGTTTTAATAAGATGAGTTTTTAGTGATGAGCGAAAAGCAGAAATAGAATCAGATGCACGGATATGATGAGGAAGGTTGTTCCAGATGTGAGGAGCAGCAAAGAAGAAAGAACGTTCACCACAGGTTCTTGTATTGACAAGAGGAAGTTTCAAAAGGTAACAGTCAGATGAAGAGGGGAGATTTCTTGCGGGAGTGGAAACACTGATAAGGTCAGAAAGATAAGTAGGTCCTGCGGAGTGGAAAGCAGAATAGCACAGACACGCAACTTTGTATTTAATTCTCGCTTCAGTGGGGAACCAATGTAAAGTGCGGAGGTGAGGAGAAATGTGATCAGTACGTGGGACTCTGAGAGTCAGACGGGCAGCATTGTTTTGAAGTTTTTGAATTTGCTGAAGAATATTACGTGGACAACCTATGAGAAGAGAATTACAGTAGTCAATTCGTGACAGCACAAAAGCAGAAATAAGAGTTTTAGTAGTTTCAACAGAAAGGTACTGACGGATAGAGTTGATGCGACGAAGGTCACAACTGACTATGGGTATCAGATTTACTACCTGAGCATGCATACTGAGGTTTGAGTCAATAATGACTCCAATGTTCCTTGCTGACTTAGAAAACTGAACTGTGACATCAACCACAATAGAGGCAGGAAAAGAAGTAGATGTGGACATTCTTGCAGAGGAAATAATCATAGCTTCAGTTTTGCCATCATTCTACTTTAGGTTGTTGAATGTCATCCAGAATTTAACATCGAGAATACAATCCTGTATTGACAGAATCAGACTGTGTACTTGGTTTGGTTCTGCAGACTTTTGTAGCTGAGTATCATCAGCAAAAGAGTGGTGAAGAAAATAATGGCCAGAAATGACATCAGAAAGAGGAGCAGTGTACAGAACAAACAGAACGGGGCCCAGGACAGAGCCTTGTGGCACACCATAGGAGATCAGGGTTGGATCAGACTTAAAGTTATTAGCAGAGACAGTCTGGAAGCGGTTGGATAGGTATGAAGAAAACCAATTCAGAACTGCTGAGTGAATCCCAAAAACATGTTCAAGTCTGAAAAGGAGTATACTGTGGTCTGTTGTGTCAAACGCAGCCGACAGATCGAGCAAAGTTAACACAGATAGTTTACCTTCATCAACAGACAGTAACAGATCATTAACTGCTTTCAACAAAGCAGTTTCAGTGCTATGGGCAGATCTATATGCTGACTGAAAAAAAGAGAACAGGTTATGTTCTTGTTTACTTAACCCACCGAACGCTGACACGGATGACATGATCCTTAAAGTACGTATTTGATCTTCTGGCGTGATTTTACACACAAATGGGGTTCAGGCACAAGAATGTCTGCACACATCTTGACCTGAGAGATCGGAAAAATCTCCACCCTTTACCTACCAGGCGCCGTCACCGAGATTCGAATCCGGAACCCTCAGATTGAAAGTCCAACGCTTTAACCATTCGGCTTTTGCGCCCAACATTGATATGTCTGTGTTTCTAGCTGCCTGACTGAGGCCGGGATACATAAAGATAGCAGAGCCTGGCAACTTGTCCCAAACCTAAATGGATTAGGCCTACCGTGGCAGCATTGTCATCATCCCCATCGTCAATATCATCGTTGAAATGTAGAAGACAAAATGTCCTACATTCTCTCTGTCTCTGTCTCTGTCACACACACACACACACACACACACACACACACACACACACACACACACACACACACACACACACACACACACACACACACACACACACACACAAAGAAGAGAAAAAAAGCCCAAATCCTCCCACGTAAGTACTTCGTCTATGAAAGAACAGTTACACAAAGCGACAGTCAGACACAGACACACGCTGATTCAGCCGTCTTACTGGACCAACCCGTTATTCTCCTTGCTGTGATTGTTGCTGGTGGAGGTGGTGGTGGTGGTGGGCAGTAGTGATGGTAGTGATGGGCAGTAGTGATGGTAGTGGTGGTGGTGGTGGTGGTGGTGGTGGGGAGTAGTGGTGGTAGTGATGGCCAGTAGTGGTGGTGGTGGTGGGCAGTAGTGATGGTAGTGGTGGTAGTGATGGGCAGAAGTGATGGTAGTGGTGGTAGTGATGGGCAGTAATGATGGTACTGGTGGTAGTGATGGGCAGTAGTGATGGTAGTGGTGGTAGTGATGGGCAGTAATGATGGTAGTGGTGGTAGTGATGGGCAGTAGTGGTGGTAGTGATGGGCAGTAGTGGTGGTGGTGGTGGTGGTGGTGGTGGTGGTAGTGGTGGGCAGTAGTGGTGGTAGTGATGGGCAGTAGTGATGGTAGAGGTGGTAGTGATGGGCAGTAGTGGTGGTAGTGATGGGCAGTAGTGGTGGTAGTGGTGATAGTGATGGGCAGTAATGATGGTAGTGGTGGTAGTGGTGGTGGCCAGTAGTGGTGGTGGTGGTAGTGATGGGCAGTAGTGGTGGTAGTGATGGGCAGTAGTGATGGTGGTGGTGGTAGTGATGGGCAGTAGTGATGGTAGTGATGGGCAGTAGTGATGGTAGTGGTGGTGGCCAGTAGTGGTGGTGGTGGTGGTGGTGGTGGTAGTGGTGGTGATGGTGGTAATGGTGGTGATGGTGGTAATGGTGGTGGTGGTGGTTGTGGTGGCCAGTAGTGGTGGGCAGTAGTGGTGGTGGTGGTGGCCAGTAGTGATGGTAATGGTGGTGGTGGTGGTGGTGGTGATGGTGGTAGTCGTGGTGGTGGTGGTGGTGGTGGTGGTGGTAGTGGTTGTGGTAGTGATGGTGGTAGTGATGATGGTGATGGTGGTAATGGTGGTGGCTGGTAATGGTGGTAGTGATGGTGGTAGTGATGATGGTACTGATGGTAACAGTGATGGTGGTAGTGATGATGGTGCTGATGGTAGTAGTGGTGGCTGGTAATGGTGGTGCTAGAGGTGGCAGTGAAACAGTGGAGAGGGGATGGTGCTCGTGGTGTGGTGTGGCGGCCCTGAATCAGCAGGAGGACCGTAGCCAGGAACAGGTCCATCATGCCCCATCACCTCTGACAGCTCCAGCACCGCAATTCCCACTTCAGCTATTCGGCTCCCGATTAATTACTCTCTGGGGCACGCGTGCATTAACTCGCGCACACTTACACACACACACACACACACACACACACACACACACACACACACACACACACACACACACAGAGACTTGAGACGGGTGGTTTACTCAGAAAAGGCCCAAGCGTATGAAGGGGTGGTCAGTAAACTTTTTTCGAAAACTTTTGCAAGACATACAGTGTGTGATACAATAGAACAAAACAATACATAAATTGATAACCAGGTACGACTAAGTGATCAGAGAGGGAAAGATAGGGAGAGAGACAGAGACAGACACACACACACACACACACACACAGAGAGAGAGAGAGAGAGAGAGAGAGAGAGAGAGAGAGAGAGAGAATGACAATGGCAATGACAATGACAATGACAAATGTTTTATTGGGGGTAGAATGGATAAGCTGGAAGCTTCTTTACACCATGCCTTCACACACGCATACACACACATACACACAATATGAACAGAGAAATGCTCTATAATCGTTAATTTCCAGATCACGACAACAGGTTCTCCATCTTTCTTTACAGTATAGAACTGCCCCACATGCGATGAGATGCAAAGGGTCAAGGTGCAGTGGAGTGGATTTGGAAACTGGGTTGAATTCTGATTCCTCACCATCAACCCTACGAACAAGGGGACATAATTAGAAACGACACTAACACTGACAGGAGGAACAAGTAGCAAAGAGCGGTAACTCTCTTCATTCACAAGGTACACAACAGTAGGCACGTTGAATGCAAACATAAAGGAGTTTTTCACTTTACGTGCCTTCACAATATCATAAAAAAGTGTGTGTGTGTGTGTGTGTGTGTGTGTGTGTGTGTGTGTGTGAGAGAGAGAGAGAGAGAGAGAGAGAGAGAGAGAGAGAGAGAGAGAGAGATTCAAAAACTTTATTACTCAAGGATAAAGATTTTAGGCATCGCCCAGTCTTCCAATCTGTCCGTGTGACAACAATAACAATAACAACATTAACGATAACGATACAACAATAATAATGTTGTTAACACTGCTACATCTACTGCTACTACTACGAATAGTAATCACCATCATCATCACTAACATCGTAAAAAGTAATAAAACGAACGCATTCACACATTCCTATCAATACACATGCACACACTCTCTCCACCCAACACACACACACACACACAGTGATTAATTTGCTGGTGCATATGTAACAGGTAATAGCATCCAATTAACAGGCGAACAAGTAAAAACATTAAAGCACAAAGGTAGAAATAAAATAAATTCACTGCATGTAAAGGTATAGATACAAACTTCACAAAAACCCCATGATTTTCTGTCTTTTTTAGCTGATAAAAGAGAGAGAGAGAGAGAGAGAGAGAGAGAGAGAGAGAGAGAGAGAGAGAGAGTGCGAATGTGAGTGTGAGTGTGAGTGTGATGCTTTATTCACCATTCTTTTGTTTCCAATTTCCTTTTTTTTCTCTTGCCACTGTCATTCTCATCATTTCTAAGAGTCATTTTTGCACCTCCTTCTCTCTCTCCAATCTCATCCTCACATCAAACTATGATGAAAAATATAATAGCAAAGCTGACAGGGAAGGACGAAAAACACAAGAAGAATCCATACAACAAATCAGATACACAAAAAAGGGCTAACGCAACAACCTCGTCTAATTTCTGTAAAAACGAGCGATGGGAAAAAGAAGTGTGGAGACAGTGGAGATTGAATGGGTGAGGGAGGAAAGAGAGAGGGAGGAGAGGGAGGAAAGAGAGGGAGGAAAGAGAGAGAGAGAGGGAGAGAGAGGGTGGGGGAGACTAGAGAGACAGGTGATGTAGTGGAAGAGTGAGAGGAGGGATGGGAATGGACACAAAGACAGAAACGGTTATGCAGATAGAACAGGAAAGCGCACGCACGCACGCACACACACAGACACAGACACACAGACAGACACACAGACACAGACACACAGACACACACAGACACACACAGACACACACACACACACACACACACACACACACACACACACACATCGCGTGCGTGCGAAAGATAATTTCAGATTAAGAAATGCAGCTATAAATATACCCCCTTCACTTTTTCCTCGCACAAACACATACAGAAGCACATAAACACACATTCTCTCTCTCCCTCTCTCTCTCTTTCTTCCCGCCACGCACACACACCCACCCACCCACACACACACACATACACACACAAATCACACATACAAACAAACACATACACAAAGAAACAAAATCACACACACACAGAAACACACAGAGAGATTCAGTTTCAGTTTCAGTAGCTCAAGGAGGCGTCACTGCGTTCGAACAAATCCATATACGCTACACCACATCTGCCAAGCAGATGCCTGACCAGCAGCATAACCCAACGCGCTTAGTCAGCCCTTGAGAAAAAAAGAAAGAAAAAAACAGAACTACTACTACTAATAACAATATGTATAAGGCGGAAAAACCTGATGAAGTCAACTATAAGCGTACAAAAAATAAAATAAAATAAAATAAAATTAAATTAAAATTAAATAAAATAACTAACTAATAATAATATAATTAAAAAAAATAATAAAAATAAAATAAAATAAATAAAAGATCCTGGAATAAAAGAGAGAAAGAATCAGAAACATCACACACACACACACACACACACACACACACACACACACACACAGAGAAAGAATGAATCAGAAATCACACACACACACACACACACACACACACACACACACACACACACCACGCAGCACGTGCACACAAACAAAACGAACACCAGTGTTGACGGATCCTGGAATAACAAAGACCGCTACCTTTCCGCACCAAACCGGAAACGACACGACCCGGCGTTGTGCAACAGACCTGCAGCTTCACACGCCACACGGAGGCTCCCCCATCAGATAATCTTCCCCTGGGGAACAGCCGGGTTTGTACCCCTGTTGATTTTTACCCCGGGGTCAAATCTGGCCAGGCTAGAACACCCCCGGGGTGTGTGAAGAGCAGCCTAGAATTCCCGGAAGTAAACGTTGACCAGTTAGAACTGACCCCCCACTTGGATTTCCCCATACTCCCCCCACCATCCCTCCCTATTATTCCCTATAGAGAACACTTCACTTTTTACGTGCTGATATTTTGTTTTACGCGGGAAGGGAGGGGGTCCGTTTTTGTTTTGTTTTTGGTTTTTTGTTTGGTTTTTTGTTTGTTTTCTTCCTTTTTTTCTTTGGATTGCTTGCATATTTTGTTTTGGTTTTCTTTTGGTTGTATATTTGTTTTCCAACCAAAAACATTTTTAGGAGTTGTTGCTGGGTGTTTTTTCTTCTTTTTTGTTTTTAACTCTTGCGCTATGGTCTGTTCTAAGTGCAGAAAGTGCGTGCTGCTCACGGGGTTTCAGTTTATCGTCTGAACCGAAGGACTAGCACCCAGACAGCCTCTCGGAATAAGGTGAAGGGCATGACACAAACTCTGACCCTTGACCGCCAAGGGGCTAGTACCAGGGAGATCTCACTGACAATACGGGTGACGTAGCCACATAACAAAGGCCACTTCACCTCTGTCATTTCAAAGACAATGATCCTCGCTCCAATGTGCACTAATGTTCAAAGCTACTCCCACCCCCACCACCACCTCCACCAACCACTTCCACTCCAAAAGAACATGAAACAAAGTAATTTAACCAGATAGCTAGCTAGCTAGCTAGCTAGATAGATAGATAGATAGCGACAAAGAACCACGTCTCTCATGGCAGGTAAGATGTAAGTGCATCAGCTTTCTGTGCATTATCAAAATTATACATTGTAACAGTTTGCGTGTGCATATCTGTGTGTTTTGTGTAAGTGTGTTTACGTGCACGCACGCGTGAACTTTTTGTGTGCTAGGTGCTTAGGCGAACATTAATTTGAAACATGATTTGGACAGAAACGAATGCCGCAGCTCCACAGCTGTTTATTACATTCATCCATGAAACATAAATAATGCCGACAACAGACCTGGGCAGATGTGGAGCAAGAAATCCGACACTGCTGTTCGTCGGTAATTAAAGGCGCCGTCTGAACTGGTGCACAGCACATGAACACACAGAAAACGTCCACTGTCACCAGGAATAGCGTCAGGAATTACAGAGGGGAGCTCTGGGATTTCCTTTCCTGCGCTGTGATTATCATGTTTCAAAATATGCTCTTCATATTCTCCTTTGATTACGACGTATCGCAATATGCTCTTTGTAATTTCTGTTCTGTCTTCATTTTTAAAGAAAGGGGTTGCGCAAAAGAGAAGAGAGTGATGACCAGAACATGGAAGCAAATATTTTTAATCGGATAAAAAAATGGGGTGTGGGGTGGAACTATGATTATAATCAGTATGTCACACAACAGATCTGTCCCTTTAAGATAAAAAAGACAAAATATTACAAACGCAACGATTCAAAGAAAAAAACAAAACAAACAAAAAAACAAGAAATGAAGAGGAGAAAAAAAAGGCCAAGACTGACTGCAATAATTTTAAAACTAAATGAAATGACAATTTCCACAGCCATCACCACCACCACCACCACCGCTTCTCATTATCCCCACCTCCATACCGCCACTGTTTTAATCATCATCATCATCATCATCATCATTATCCCCACCTCCATAGCGCCACTGTTTTTATCATCATCATCATCATTATCCCCACCTCCATACCGCCACTGTTTTTATCATCATCATCATCATTATCCCCACCTCCATACCGCCACTGTTTTTATCATCATCATCATCATCATCATCATCATTATCCCCACATCCATACCGCCACTGTTTTTATCATCATCATCATCATTATCCCACCTCCATACCGCCACTGTTTTTATCATCATCATCATCATCATCATCATCATTATCCCCACCTCCATACCGCCACTGTTTTTATCATCATCATCATCATCATTATCCCCACCTCCATACCGCCACTGTTTTTATCATCATCATCATCATTATCCCCACCTCCATACCGCCACTGTTTTTATCATCATCATTGTCCCCACCTCCATACCGCCACTGTTTTTATCATCATCATCATCATTGTCCCCACCTCCATACCGCCACTGTTTTTATCATCATCATCATCGTTGTCCCCACCTCCATACCGCCACTGTTTTTATCATCATCATCATCATCATCATCATCATCATCATCATTATCCCCACCTCCATACCGCCACTGTTTTTATCATCATCATCATCATCATTATCCCACCTCCATAGCGCCACTGTTTTTATCATCATCATTATCATCATTATCCCACCTCCATAGCGCCACTGTTTTTATCATCATCATCATCATTGTCCCCACCTCCATACCGCCACTGTTTTTATCATCATCATCATCATCATCATCATCATCATCATCATTATCCCCACCTCCATACCGCCACTGTTTTTATCATCATCATCATCATCATTATCCCACCTCCATAGCGCCACTGTTTTTATCATCATCATTATCATCATTATCCCACCTCCATAGCGCCACTGTTTTTATCATCATCATCATCATCATTATCCCACCTCCATACCGCCACTGTTTTTATCATCATCATCATTATCATTATCCCCACCTCCATAGCGCCACTGTTTTTATCATCATCATCATCATTATCCCCACCTCCATACCGCCACTGTTTTTATCATCATCATCATTATCCCCACCTCCATACCGCCACTGTTTTTATCATCATCATCATCATTATCCCACCTCCATAGCGCCACTGTTTTTATCATCATCATCATCATCATTATCCCCGCCTCCATACCGCCACTGTTTTTATCATTATCATCATTATCCCCACCTCCATAGCGCCACTGTTTTTATCATCATCATCATCATTATCCCCACCTCCATACCGCCACTGTTTTTATCATCATCATCATCATCATCATCATCATCATCATCATCATTATCTTTCCTGCCATCCTCCTTCCTTTCGATCCTCATTATTTCAATCATCATCAAAGCCAGTAATGGACCGTTTTTTAGCATTAGCCACAACACCTGAGGAACAAAGGTTTCTTCGAATTTGGATTTGATTTACAACAATTACGATCAAACGTGTTTTGTTGTTGTTGTTTTTGGTTGTTGTTTTTTATGTTTTCTGTGTGCAAGCCATGGTTTCGTCGACCTTAGGGTAATCAAAGAGGCCGACGAAGCGTTTCAGGATAAATGCAAAACAGTCTTCATACAAGGACAAAAAATACTGATTGAATGAATCAGTTCCTGGTGCGTTGTAGAAGTTGGGTGTTACAGAGGCAGATACTAAAAATAGAGACAGACAGACAGATAGATAGATAGATAGGAGAGAGAGAAAGAGAGATGAGGGGAGAGACAGACAGACAGATGGCGGGAAAGAGAGATTGGGAGAGAGAAACAGAGAGGGACAGACAGACAGACAGAGAGACAGAGAGAGACATAGAGAGAGAGATGGGGGAGAGAGACACAGAGGCACAGAGAGAGACCTGACAAATATTTCAAGAGTTTCAGTTTTACGGAGGCGTCAAGGTGCGCGGACTGTTCCATATACGCTACATCACATGTTTTTTCAATGAAGGAAACAGGTGTCTGAGCCATGCAAAGAGCCGATGCGGTATTGTGGCTTTGTCAATAATCAAGATAAAGAACGGAAGGGTAGAAGGGAGGAAAGCAGCCTCCATGTCATTATCAATTAGACGAATGATTTGAAGTGGTGTGAAGGTGTGAGCTGAAAGCAGTCCACACACAAATCACTCCCACACACTGCCACCTCTTTATTTACAATCAATCTCCACGTCATTCAGCTCACGGCGATTTTACCACTGCTATCAACACCCAGTCACATTGATGTTAGCGGACAAGGGTGGTCCTAGTCAAAAGCCAAAACCTTTGACACTTGTGTTTGATTTCGTGAGTCCAGAGTGCTGGAAATTCTATGGCTTTCCACTGAACAAAAAGTCCGTCCTCTCTCTCTCTCTCCCTCTCGCCATTTTCTTTATCATTTGCTTTGCGTGCAACCCCTCTGGCTCTGGCGTGAAGTTTTGTCCATCATTTGAATACAAAAATAAAGGTGCCAAAAATCGTTACGTCACACACGCACACATCCACACTCGGCACACACACACACACACACACACACACACACACGCACGCACGCACGCACGTACACACACACACACACACACACACATGCACGCACGCACGCGCGGAAGCACGCGCGACAAACAAAGCGGACAGCATTGTTGACAGTTCCTGGACCTACAAAGGCCGCTAACTCTCCACATCAGACAGCAACACACACGATCCGGGCACTGGGAACAGTATTTCCATGTCTGCAACACACTGCATTTTCACACAGCCACAGAGAGCCCCCTTCCCCATGCCCTCCCTCCCACCCCCCACTTCCCCAAGCTGGGCATCTTTCTCCTCTGACAGGAAGACACCCCCACCACCACCACCACCACCACCCTCCCTGTGGACGATGCATACACATGGCAATGACTGACTCACGTCACAAAGCCAAACCAAAATAATGAAGGAAACTTGCCGTTTGTTTTCCATGTTCTCACTGATACACACAGGAGCATAAAATGTGTTGTCTATGCAGGCAACCGTATCACCCTCACCGTAAATGTACTGTCAGTGCCATTACCACGGTAGTGTGTTTGCCATAAAAGCTGTTTGAAAGGTTGATAGTCCCACTGCCTTTTTACGGCCATCGGGGCAGTGAATTCACACCCTCTGTGTCAAAGGCTGGGCATAGGAAGGCAGTGAATTCATATCCACTGTGTCCAGGGTTGGGCATAGGAAGGCAGTGAATTCATATCCACTGTGTCCAGGGTTGGGCATAGGAAGGCAGTGAATTCATATCCACAGTGTCCAGGGTTGGGCATAGGAAGGCAGTGAATTCATATCCACTGTGTCCCGGGCTGGACATAGGAAGGCAGTGAATTTATATCCACTGTGTCTAGGGCTCGACATAGGAAGGCAGTAAATTCATATCCACTGTGTCTAGGGCTCGACATAGGAAGGCAGTGAATTCATATCCACTGTGTCCAGGGCTGGACATAGGAAGGCAGTGAATTTATATCCACTGTGTCCAGGGCTCGAGATAGGAAGGCAGTGAATTTATATCCACTGTGTCTAGGGCTCGACATAGGAAGGCAGTGAATTCATATCCACTGTGTCCAGGGTTGGGCATAGGAAGGCAGTGAATTCATATCCACTGTGTCCAGGGTTGGGCATAGGAAGGCAGTGAATTTATATCCACTGTGTCCAGAGCTGGACATAGGAAGGCAGTGAATTTATATCCACTGTGTCTAGGGCTCGACACAGGAAGGCAGTGAATTCACACCCTCTGTGTCAAAGGCTGGGCATAGGAAGGCAGTGAATTTATATCCACTGTGTCCAGGGCTGAACATAGGAAGGCAGTGAATTTATATCCACTGTGTCTAGGGCTCGACATAGGAAGGCAGTGAATTCATATCCACTGTGTCTAGGGCTGGACATAGGAAGGCAGTGAATTTATATCCACTGTGTACAGGGCTTACTTGCCAGGATCCTACTAAACCGCCTCACAGCACACCTTGACCAAGGTCATTTGCCTGAGAGCCAATGTGGATTCCGGAAAGAGCGCGGAACCACCGACATGGTGTTTGCTGCAAGGCAGCTGCAAGAGAAATGTCAGGAGCAAAATGCTGATCTGTTCTCCACCTATGTCGACCTCACTAAGGCCTTCGACACCGTGAGTAGAGAGGGACTGTGGAAGATCATGGCCAAGTACGGATGCCCTCGGAAATTTATTTCCTTGGTCAGCCAGTTCCATGAAGGCATGCAGGCTCGAGTCCAGGACAATGGCGAAACATCTGCTCCTTTTGCTGTCACAAATGGTGTCAAGCAAGGCTGCGTCCTGGCTCCAACACTGTTCAGCCTCATGTTCTCTGCAATGCTTACTGATGCCTTCAGAGATGGCGATGTTGGAATCGGCCTAAAGTACCGAACAGATGGCAAGTTGTTTAACCTCAGAAGGCTTCAAGCAAAAACGAAGGTCATGACAGACATCATCAGAGACTTTTTGTTTGCTGATGATTGTGCCCTCAACGCTGGATCTGAAGCTGACATGCAACTCAGCGTCGACAAGTTTGCCACTGCCAGCAGGAACTTCGGCCTTACCATCAGCACGAGGAAAACTGAAGTTCTCCATCAGCCAGCCCCAGGGAAACCCTACGTTGAGCCCAACATCACAGTCAACGGTCAGAGACTCAGTGCGGTGGAGCGGTTCACATACCTTGGCAGCACACTGTCACGAAATGCGACCATCGACGATGAAGTGAACGTCAGGATTGCAAGAGCAAGCGCAACTTTTGGTAGACTCAATGCAAATGTCTGGAACAGAAGAGGCATTAGTCTTGAGACCAAGCTAAAGGTCTACAGAGCAGTAGTTCTCCCCACACTACTGTACGCCTGCGAAACTTGGACAGTGTACCAACGACATGCCAAGAAGCTGAACCACTTCCACACAACATGCCTCAGGAAGCTACTGAACATCAAGTGGCAAGACAAGACCCCAGACACAGAGGTGCTCGCAAAAGCCACCCTTCCCAGCATCTTCACCATCCTGATCCAGTCCCAGCTTCGCTGGGCTGGACACGTGGCGCGCATGCCAGACCATCGGCTGCCCAAAAGGCTCTTCTATGGCGAGCTGCAACAAGGGAAGAGATCACACGGAGGTCAGAAGAAGCGCTTCAGAGATACTCTGAAAGTCTCTCTGAAAGCGTTTGATATCAACCCTGACTCCTGGGAGGAATCTGCAGTGGACCGTGACAAATGGCGCGCTGCTGTGCACGAAGGCGCCAAGTTGTGCGAGGCCAACAGGACTGCTGCAGCTGTTCAGAAGAGGCAGGCCAGAAAGTCACGGGCAAACAAGCTCCCTGACAATGATATGCCTGTCTTTGTCTGCCCCAACTGTCAGCGAACATTTCGTGCGCAGATTGGATTATTCAGCCATCTGCGCACTCACAGATAGATTCATGAGCATCCTCCCCCCCACCCCACCACCACCCTCCCCCCATCCCCCAGCTGGATGACAACGATGGTCATCATCGATCTCGATGGACACACCACAAGTCCAGGGCTGAACATAAAAAGGCACTGAATCTATATCCACTGTGTCTAGGGCTCGACATAGGAAGGCATTGAATTCATATCCACTGTGTCCAGGGCTGGACATAGGAAGGCAGTGAATTTATATCCACTGTGTCCAGAGCTGGACATAGGAAGGCAGTGAATTTATATCCACTGTGTCTAGGGCTCGACATATGAAGGCAGTGAATCCACTGTGTCTAGGACTCGACATAGGAAGGCAGTGAATTCACACCAACTGTGTCAAAGGCTGGACAAAGGAAGGCAGTGAATTTATATCCACTGTGTCCAGGGCTGGACATAGGAAGGCACTGAATTCACACCCACTGAGTCCAGGGCTGGACATAGGGAGGCACTGAATTCACACCCACTATGTCAAGGGCTCGACACAGGAAGGCAGTGGATTCACGTCCACTGTGTCAATGGCGCGACAAAGGAAGGCAGTGAATTCACACCCACTGTGACAAGGGTTCGACATAGGAAGGCAGTGAATTCACACCCACTGTGTCAAGGGCTCGACATAGGAAGGCAGTGAATTCACACCCACTGTTTAAGGGCTCGACATAGGAAGGCAGTGAATTCACACCCACTGTGTCAAGGGCTCGACATAGGGAGGCACTGAATTCACACCCACTATGTCAAGGGCTCGACACAGGAAGGCAGTGGATTCACGTGCACTGTGTCAATGGCGCGACATAGGAAGGCAGTGAATTCACACCCACTGTGTCAAGGGCTCCACATAGGAAGGCAGTGAATTCACACCCAATGTGTCAAGGGCTCCACATAGGAAGGCTGTGAATTCATACCCACTGTGCAAGGGCTCCACATAGGAAGGCTGTGAATTCACACCCACTGTGTCAAGGGCTCCACATAGGAAGGCGGGGCCCAGTCCTCTCCTGTGGCTGTATTGCAGCCAGTTGATCGTTTTTATGGAGAAATGCTGGGGCTCGCAAATACGCAAATGCAAACAACTTTGATAATGATTCAGAAATGTGTGTGTGTGTGTGTGTGTGTGTGTGTGTGTGTGTGTGTGTGTGTGTGTGTGTGTGTGTGTGTGTGTGTTGTTGTTGTTTGTTTGTTTGTTTTTGGTGGTGTTTTTGTTTTGTTTTGTTTTTGTTTTGCTCTTAGACAGAAACAGAGAGTATCAGGCGATTTGCTCTATTATGCAGTCGTGGACCTGACCTTCCTGAATCCCTGGGTCCATCTGCATTCAGTTGTGGACCTGACCTTCCTGAATCCCTGGGTCCATCTGCATTCAGTCGTGGACCTGACCTTCCTCAATCCCTGGGTCCATCTGCATTCAGTTGTGGACCTGACCTTCCTCAATCCCTGGGTCCATCTGCATTCAGTTGTGGACCTGACCTTCCTCAATCCCTGGGTCCATCTGCATTCAGTTGTGGACCTGACCTTCCTCAATCCCTGGGTCCATCTGCATTCAGTGCATGGACCCTTTGCGATTAACTGGGCTTTTAGGAACGTGATTTGATTTTTTTTCTGAATCCAAGGGGGCGAGGTGAGGGGTGGGGATGGGGGGGGGGGACCTGCCTCCAAACACCACAAGAAATGTCAGATCCTGTCACCTATGTTATCATAACATTGTGTGTCCACTGTTATACTGTCACTGGTCCCGGAACCTGGTGTGGTCTTTGGGGCGCTGCACTGCCGATTGCATTTCCTACTTGAGTGATCATTTTACCGTACTGTACTTGTGCGATTATTTTACAAACTTTACTTCAGTGATCATTTTTCGAAACTCTACTTAGTGATAATTTTACGAAACTCTGCTTGAGTAATCATTTTTCCTAACTCTACACAGAGAAAAAAAATCGGTACGCAATGGAAACCGGGCCTCTGATGGCAGCACAAGGTGTGTGCTTGGTAACCAGAATGAACGAAAGAAACACATCCCAAAAGCCCGGCCAGTTCCATGCTCCAAGTAACTCGGATAACACGAGGTCCCGTGTGCAGTGTGCACTTAAAAAATCCCATGGCAATGAAAGGCTGCCTGGCAAACAAATCAAATCAAATCTGGTGCTCAGAGCCTCGCCGACCACTAAGACTATCTCAAGGCTATCGCCACGTTAGCATCTACTTCAAATCAACAGTGAAATAGTACAACAAACAAACAAAAATACACATAAATCCTTTTGATAATGAAACCAATCCACTTGACGACACAAAAAGGAGGGACTGAAAAGTGGTCACATACTGTGCCCCGGGAAAACAGGCAGCACACATTTCACACAGACATATCTGTTATGACCGAAAATAATACAATATAATAGCACATGTCAATGTATGTGCGGGGAGGCGGGGATACTTTTGAGAAATGTAACGAAAGCACCACCATCAGGCCGGTGGATTCCATGTCTACACTGACGTGATGATGGTAACAGTTCCCCCTTCCCCAGTGAGAACACTCAGACGGTGGATTCCATGTCTACACTGACGTGATGATGGTAACAGTTCCCCCTTCCCCAATGAGAACACTCAGACGGTGGATTCCATGTCTACACTGACGTGATGATGGTAACAGTTCCCCCTTCCCCAATGAGAACACTCAGACGGTGGATTCCATGTCTACACTGACGTGATGATGGTAACAGTTCCCCCTTCCCCAGTGGGAACAATCAGACGGTGGATTCCATGTCTACACTGACGTGATGATGGTAACAGTTCCCCCTTCCCCAGTGGGAACAATCAGACGGTGAATTCCATGTCTACACTGACGTGATGATGGTAACAGTTCCCCCTTCCCCAATGGGAACAATCAGACGGTGAATTCCATGTCTACACTGACGTGATGATGGTAACAGTTCCCCCTTCCCCAATGGGAGCAATCAGACAGCTGATCCAACAATTTAGTGTCTCACTTTCACTATCAACGAGGCATCAGCGAGTGCAGGCTGAGCCATATGATGTTCACCACATTTGCATTGAACAAAAGGAGCTTTCTGATCTATGCACAACCAAACACGCTGCTCAGGTCTTGCTCAGAGATGCCATTGATCAGAGAGTGGAGAAAATATACCATCTCTGGTTTTAAATTTGCAGGAAATTAAGTTTATTTATGCCTACTGGCGGCAGAAACTCAAAGACGGTCAACATTCAGATTATTAACTCTTAATAATGTGTGGCAAAAACATGCGCTTACTGTGAACCAACAATTATTTCCAGACTTTTCCATAATAAAGTAACATTGATAGAACTGACGGATGAAGCTAGTTATGCAGCTCTCTCTGTATGTCTATGTTTGTCTGTCTGTCTGTCTCTCTCTCTCTCTCACACACACACACACACACACACACACACCACACACAAAGCACACGCGCATGCGCGCACGCGCAGTGGAACAAGCAGATATATCGTGAGAGAGACACAGAGAGAATCTTATCAGAACAAAACGTACAGCAGAAAGTCGAGTGTTTTTTTGTCTATATCTTGTTTGCTGTCTAACGGGACTGGAATTTGTGAAGCCCATTCGCTCCATCCCTTGACGAAATACTCTCTCTTTTTTTTCAAGCTCAGCAAACTTTACTCATCTTGTCCTAAATGCCCTTCTGATGCTCGTGTCACAGC
>NC_134882.1:22042264-22044764 GCF_041734735.1 Babylonia areolata | reverse complement strand
CAACACGACAGAGATGTAAACAGCAACACAACACGACAGAGATGTAAACAACACAACACGACAGAGATGTAAACAACACAACACGATAGAGATGTAAACAACACAACACGATAGAGATGTAAACAACAACACAACACGACAGAGATGTAAACGACAACACAACACGACAGAGATGTAAACAACACAACACGATAGAGATGTAAACAACAACACAACACGACACAGAGATGTAAACAACAACACAACACGACAGAGATGTAAACAACACAACACGACAGAGATGTAAACAACAACACAACACGATAGAGATGTAAACAACAACACAACACGACAGAGATGTAAACAACACAACACGATAGAGATGTAAACAACAACACAACACGACACAGAGATGTAAACAACAACACAACACGACACAGAGATGTAAACGACAACACAACACGACAGAGATGTAAACAACACAACACGACAGAGATGTAAACAACAACACAACACGATAGAGATGTAAACAACAACACAACATGGTAGAGATGTAAACAACAGCACAATCTGATGGAACAACACAACACGATAGAGATGTAAACAGCAACACAACACGATAGAGATGTAAACAACAACACAACATGGTAGAGATGTAAACAACAGCACAATCTGATGGAACAACACAACACGATAGAGATGTAAACAGCAACACAACACGACACAGAGATGTAAACGGCAACACAACACGACACAGAGATGTAACCTAAGAGTGCCGGTTGCTTGTTGCTGTGGGTGTAAAATCACTTACACATTACAATATTTCATAAGTCTACTTTCTTCACTTTTGCCTGTCGAAAACGAATTACAGAATAACATCCTAAGAATCCCGAGTTGTGATATAATTATTCACGCGGCAGTAACTATTTGCAAATCAAAACAGCCATTATAAACTGAAAGTCGCGTCATCCAATCAAACCATGTTGCTTATAATCCATTTCAGGACCGATAACTATCAGATCTCAAAACCAGTCGAAGAGAACTCAAATTATGTTAAAAGGTCGATTTAAAAAACAACAACCCCGTTCAACAATTTATGATAACTACATATCTTATCCAGCCGTTCTTTCGCTGTCTCTGGACCTGGCATTTGGAATGAGCTCCCCTCCCCTCCCCCCCCCCCCCCCCCTCCCCTGCGCTTCGTCAGGTCTCCGCACTCAGCTCTTTCAAGTCTGGCCTTAACACCCACCTCTTCCCAAGATAGCCTCCCTTCCTCCTTGTTTTCAGTTTTTCAGTCCAGAGTTATGCATGCGTGTGACTGACTGGTGTGAAAGCGCTTTGATTTGTCTCTGCACAAGATTCAGCGCTATATACATACTAATGATTATCATTATTGTTATCATTATCATTATTATTGTTGTTGTTACCCCAATCGTTATTTCACTACTGTGCAGAAATTGTTCTCCATTCATCATACACATTATTACAGATGAATCATTTCTGAACAGAGATTATTTCTGAATAACAAGATGCAAGATTAAAGTATGAAAAGTCTTGGTGCTTTGGGACTGGTCAAGACAGGAAATGGGTATGTTCCAAGTTCACTCTGTGTGTGTGTGTGTGTGTGTGTGTGTGTGTGTGTGTGTGTGTTTCTTTTGTCACTGTGTGCTTTTCTCTGATCCGTCGAGATAAAATTAATGTGCTTTTTCTTTCTTAAACATTTTTCTAGACAACTAACAGTGTTACATCCTTAGCTGAAACAACAACAGCACAATAAAACTGGAATATTGTATGACTGACAAAGATCAAAGATAATATCTGCCGGTAAATTATCAATTCTGTGTCGCTGTATAAAACAATATAACATTAAACTGGCCTGTCTAGACACCGTTTTTGTGCCTTCTAAGAAGCCAACCGTTTTGAATACACAGTATTTCTAAGTATTCAAAAGAATCCACAATCTTATTGTTTCCCAATCTGAAACAGAATTTTATTTGTATGGAATATTGTTAGTTTTGGTTTGTCCGTAAAAATACCGTCTTCCCGTATATTGAGGATTCACGACACACACTACAGCTTACTGTTGACTTTCTCTGGAGCCTATCCCATCCTGTTGCCAGAATGTAGCACAGTCATTCAGAAATAGGCAAGCCTTAAAACCGTTGTTAGCCAGCAAGCATTTTAAAAAAAAAATTAAAAAAATATTATTCCAGTGACGTCCCTTGCATAGCAACAAACTTCCCTTGCATAGCAACAACCTATGCGACTTGCGGGGTGTGGGGGGTGGGGAGGGGGGTAAGTCACATCGTCTGCATAAAAATGAACCGACAAATGAGCTGGAAGACGGACTTAATGAAAAAAGTATCTCCATTGGGTAGAATTAGATGCACGCGGCTTTTGGCATTTCTCTTGATAAAAAATAGACTAATCTCGGCGATCACTGCGAGATCTTCATGTCTTACAGAACTCAGACTTTGAATGGCTGTCTGTCAAAGGTGATTACATGGAATGGCTGTCTGTC
>NC_134882.1:22032264-22037264 GCF_041734735.1 Babylonia areolata | reverse complement strand
GCGGGACTTGCAGTCACTAATGGACCGCTTCTCCCAGGCCTGCAAAGATTTCGGTGTGACCATCAGTCTCAAGAAGACAAATGTCCTAGGCCAAGACACGCCATCTCACCAGCCATCACCATTGATGACTACGAGCTTGAAGCCATCTGTCAATTCACTTACCTTGGGTCCACCATCACCGACAACCTCTCCCTTGATACCGAGATCGACAAGAGGATCGGGAAGGCAGCCACAACGCTAGCCCGCCTCACACAAAGAGTGTGGACAAATCCCAAGCTGACCACGAAGACAAGGATGGCTGTATACAACGCCTGCGTCCTCAGCACCTTGCTGTATGGCAGTGAGGCGTGGACCACACATGCTCGTCAGGAGAAAAGGCTCAATACCTTCGACCTGAGAAGCCTACGGCGCATACTCGACATCTCCTGGCAAGACAAGGTGACAAACACCGAAGTCCTGACTCGCGCTGTCCTCCCGACCATGTATACCATGCTGAGACAGCGTCGGCTGCGCTGGCTGGGCCACGTTCGCCGCATGGAAGATGGTCGCATCCCAAAAGACATCCTTTATGGAGAGCTCGCCATGGGGCAGAGAAGCATCGGCCGCCCACAGCTGAGATACAAAGACGTTTGCAAACGTGACATGAAGGCAATTGAGATCAACACTGAGTCCTTGGAGGACCTTGCAGATGACTGCAACAGATGGAGAAGCACTCTCAAGAATCAGTTACGGATTGGTGAGGACAAACTGTCAGCTGCTGCAGCAGAAAAGCGAGCTCACAGAAAAGGGACGGCAGCCGACAGACCAGCATCAGCTTACACATGTGACCGCTGCGACAGAGACTGTCTCTCTCGCATCGGTCTCTACAGTCACAGGCAACGCTGCTTGGTCCAAGCAGACAGCCCAATTAGACATTAGGTCGGATGTACTCTATCCATGGTCAGCCATGACCGAAGGAGACCTACTATATATATGTTGTACAAGAGGAGTTAAACAGGGAGATGTTTGTAGTCCTATTTTGTTTTCATTATTCATAAATGAATTAGCGATAGATATAATAGATAAGGGAAGGCACGGTGCTAGATTCACAAGTGATATTATGGAATTATTTATTTTACTACCCACTGATGATATACTTTTGCTCTCTGAGACAGTTGTTGGTCTTCAGACACAGTTGAATAATCTGAAAAAATCAGCCAATCAGTTACAGTTACGGGTTAATTTGGATAAGAGTAGCATAATTGTCTTTAGAAAACGGGGTTATCTGGCAGCGAGGGAAAGATGGGTTTATGATGGTGTTGTTATGCCTGTCGTAAATGTCTGTAAATATCTTGGAATATTCTTCTCTACACGTTTGAGTTTTGTAGCTGCATGTAAGGATTTATCTAACAGAGGGAAAAATGTGTTGTTACATATTATGAAGAAACTTCGTTTGTTGAATAATAATTCTTTGAAGCTTTTTTTATTTTTTATTTTTTTATTCAGATACAACCTATTGTGCTATATGGTTCATAATTGTGGGGGTTAGATAGAAAATCGGTTATGCATTGTGAGTCCATTCATTTATTTGGGCTTAAAAAGTTTTTAGGGGTTGAAATGAGAACACCCAATGATTTAGTATATGAAGAAACTAATAGGCACCCAGTTTATATCAACTCTGCTATTAGATGCATTCGTTACTTGCTAAAGTTTTTAAAAATGAATACTCGACTGCCAAGTAAACCTTACAATATGCTATATGATTTAGACTTAAGAGGCAAAACAAACTGGGTATCGAATGTACGAATGTGTTTACGTGAACTTGCGTTTGGGTATATATTGGAATATCAAGGAGTAGGAGATGAAATTAGATTTGTGCAAATTCTTCGTCAACGATTGATAGACTAGGTGGCAGGAGTGGGAAAGCTATATTCAAACGAGCGAAAGATTTGAAATTTATCGAAACTATACCTCTGATCATACAGTGAAGCGACACCTTTTGTTTGATTTTAACAGACACCTCAGACTTACATTGACCAGATTTAGATTTGGAATTTCTGAAGTAAACACACTCAGATATCGTTTACAAAGCTACATGTCATTCTGAACTATTGTGGCCATTGTGCAAGGAATCAAGAGAGGATGAAGTTCACTATGTTTTAAAATGTCCCGTGTTGACTGACTTACGAATCCAATTTATTCCCCCAAAATATCATATATATATATATATATATATATATATATATATATATATATATATATATATATATATATATATATATATATATATATCTCCATGCTTGTTTCGGCTATGTTTATTAATGGCATCCAACTATGAAAACATCATATGTAGTTTTGCTGTGTATCTTTATAAAGCACTGCAATTAAAAGAGACACTTATTTTTTAGATTCACTGATGGTTTGTTTTGAAAGATACTGCGTTGTTTATATTGCCAATTGCAATGACACATGTAAAACTGTTATTACCCCCTACTCATATGGGGCTATGGCCTTAATTAAATAAACCATCTTTAATCTCTCTCTCTCTCTCTCTCTCTCTCTGCCCTAGTCCTACCTTCTCTCTCTCTCTCTCTCTCTCTCTCTCTCTCTCTCTTCTCTGTACTCTGCATTACCAGTGATTGACAGAAAATTTCAAACACGTCGCGGTCTTGCTCTCTCAGTGAGTTCGGCAACAAATCCTTTTATTCTCAAATTTCCCAACCTCTCTCATTCCATTTTCCTCCAACTAATCCTCTTATTTTATCTTCGTGCGAAGGAACTGGTGACGTGGTTAAGGATCGGGTTATAGTGTGCGGATGTCTTGTCTTGCCTTGTGAGTGGTGGTGGTGTGGGGATGGGTGGTGTGTGTGTGTGTGTGTGTGTGTGTGTGTATGTGTGTGTTATTTATGATTTAACTCACTCAGTACGGCCAGTCCTCTCTTCTCCTCTACACAGACCCCTCGGATGTCCAGTGGGTGTCTGAATGACCCAACCTTTAGCTTCCGTCGTCAGAACTGTGGTATTCTTTGTCAGTATCAGAGCGTTCCGCTTGCAATATTTTGATGATGGTAATTGGGATGAAACGCTGTTAACGTCGTCTCTTTCTGCCGTTCGTATGGAGAGAGTTAATCATCAAAATGTTTTTATTTTTTTTGTTTCAGACAGATGGTGATGAACGCTGTATGGTTTACATGTGGTTGTACGTTTGTGCCCAGCTGAGTGTCGAGTTGTGTGTTGTCAATCTATCAAAAGCATTATAAATACAACATTTCATTTACAGAAACAGCAGGAATTAGACCCTGGCGTGATGTCCTTGTTTGCAAGTCCGTTAATTTTATCCAGCCATTTCTGCAAGAGAGTCTTTGACTCCTCCCCATCCTTCTCCATCTCATCCCCTCTCTATCTCTTTCTCCCGTTCTCTCTCTCTCTATCTATCTATCTCCCGCTTTCTCTGTCTCCCCCTCCCCCCCCCCTCTCTCTCTCTAGTTAACTCCTCCCCTCCTACCCGCAAACCTCTTTCTGTCTGCTGTTCATGACCACCATGACTATCTTTACCATCTGTCTGCTGTTCATGACCACCATGACTATCTTTACCATCTGTCTGCTGTTCATGACTACCATGACTGTCTTTACCATCTGTCTGTCTGCTGTTCATGACTACCATGACTATCTTTACCATCTGTCTGTCTGCTGTTCATGACCACCATGACTGTCTTTACCATCTGTCTGTCTGCAGTTCATGACCACCATGACTATCTTTACAATCTGTCTGTCTGCTGTTCATGACCACCATGACTATCTTTACAATCTGTCTGTCTGCTGTTCATGACCACCATGACTATCTTTACAATCTGTCTGCTGTTCTCTCTCTCTCTCTCTCTCTCTCTCTCTCTCTCTCTCTCTCTCTCTCCCGCTTTCTCTGTCTCCCCCTCCCCCCCCCCCCTCTCTCTCTCTCTAGTTAACTCCTCCCCTCCTACCCGCAAACCTCTTTCTGTCTGCTGTTCATGACCACCATGACTATCTTTACCATCTGTCTGCTGTTCATGACCACCATGACTATCTTTACCATCTGTCTGCTGTTCACGACCACCATGACTATCTTTACAATCTGTCTGTCTGCTGTTCATGACCAGCATGTTTATCTTTACCATCTGTCTGTCTGCTGTTCATGACCACCATGACTGTCTTTACCATCTGTCTGTCTGCTGTTCATGACCACCATGACTGTCTTTACCATCTGTCTGTCTGCTGTTCATTACCACTGTAACTATCTTTACCATCTGTCTGTCTGCTGTTAATTATCAACATGACTATCTTTACCATCTGTGTGTCTGCTGTTAATTATCAACATGACTATCTTTACCATCTTCCTGTCTGTTGTTCATTACCACCATGACTATCTTTACCATCTTCCTGTCTGCTGTTCATGACCACCATGACTATCTTTACCATCTGTCTGTCTGTTGTTCATTACCACCATGACTATCTTTACCATCTGTTTGTCTGCTGTTAATTATCACCATGACTATCTTTACCATCTGTTTGTCTGCTGTTCATTATCACCATGACTTCCTTTACCATCTTTCTGTCTGCTGTTCATTATCACCATGACTATCTTTACCATCTGTCTGTCTGCTGTTCATGACCACCATGACTTTCTTTACCATCTGTCTGTCTGCTGTTCATGACCAGCATGACTATCTTTACCATCTGCTTGCTGTTCATGACCACAATGACTATCTTTACCATCTGTCTGTCTGCTGTTCATGACCAGCATGACTATCTTTACCATCTGCCTGCTGTTCATGACCACAATGACTATCTTTACCATCTGTCTGTCTGCTGTTCATGACCAGCATGACTATCTTTACCATCTGCCTGCTGTCCATGACCACCATGACTGTCTTTACCATCTGTCTGTCTGCTGTTTATGACCACCATGACTATCTTTACAATCTTTCTGTCCTTGGATTGAATCTGATTTTCTTTTATCCGCTTTGAACAGAATGCCCTCCCTTTGC
>NC_134882.1:22012264-22027264 GCF_041734735.1 Babylonia areolata | reverse complement strand
TATTTATTTATCAATGAGCGTGGATTAACATCCAAAATTCAGTATAACAAGGTTTAAACTTGGTATTTCTCATCTATCTGCGTAATTTTCGCTATAAACAACATCACGATGAAGACCTTTTTTGCCCTTTGGGTAAGTGTGGGAAAGAAAATTATGTTCACTTTGTAATTTGCTGTGTTAAATGAAGTCAGAAGTCAATTCAAACTATTATAGACAACTTTCCATGTTTAAATTATCTATGTTCATATCTGTTGTCAAGCTATTTACTTATATAAAGCTTTCAAAATCATAAGTACAATATGTAGCTCAGTGGTTGTATGCTAACGTTTTTGTGAATAGGAAATGCTGGCAATTGTGTTGTTTATTTATACCTCTGTAATTCTTCTTTACACCACCGCTATTTATACCTCTGTAATTCCTCTTTACACCACCGCTTCATGAAGCGTCATGGCCTATTGGCCCAATGAATATAACATCCACACTTCCACACATCTCCCCCACCCTTCCCACTCTCTCTCTCTCTCTCTCTCTCTCTCTCTCTCTCTCTCTCTCTCTCGCTATATATATATATATATTATCTTGCTCTTGACAGAACATGTGTTCGGCTTGGCACACAACATAACAGTGTCATGCTTCATTCCATGAGAAATTCGAAATGAAACCAAACCATTAGCTGAAGTAACAGACTGCAAGAAAGACATACACACACACACACACACACACACACACACACACACACACACACACACACACACACACACACACACACAGAGAGAGAGAGAGTCACGAAACAGAGAGAGACAGACAGACAGAGACAGACAGACAGACAGGCGTACAGACAGACAGACACCTAGAGTAGAAGTGAAAACCACACAGCAAACATTCAGAATAGCGACACTGTCCTCAAAGCAACCCTGCTGACACCGTTATTAACACCAACAGAGCGCAGAATTCTTCTTCTTCTGCTTCTTCTTCTTCGTTGTTGTCGTTGTATCGTCTTCTTCCGTTGTATCGTTTTCTTCTTCAAACACAATGTAACTGATTTGCAAAATCCAACGCATGGACATTGCTGGGTTATATTTATCAAAAGAGGAATCAAAGTAGTCATTTTCTGACAGCCTAGTAGAAATTACGTTCATTGGATATCGGTAAACAAACACAAACACGCACACACGCAGACACAGACACACACACACACACACACGCGCGCGGTCCATAACTCTGCATGACTTTATATGATCAATGAAGTCCACAGAACATAAAAAAAAATAATCGATGACACTATTCCCACGATCAGAAAGAAAAGTAAACAAATCATCAGAAACAATTTCACTCAGACCATTTAAAGGCGTTAAACTAAAGGCTGTACACATCTCCATAAGTATTTTACCAGAACCATTGGTAACAGTATCTTGTGACTTCCTTTCAAAAACGTCCGAGCATTCTCGGCTGAAGTCGTCCACTGTTTCTGTTTTAAGACACCAATCTCCAATTCGTGCGTTCATATCCCCCCCAACAATAGCATGCACATCACACACACACACACACACACACACACACACACACACACACACACACACACACACACAGGGGGGGGGGTGAGGGAGAATGGGAGAGAAAGGGGCAGAGAGTGAAAGAGAGAGATAGATACATACAGAGACAGACAGATGCACAGACAGAGAAACAGACAACTAGACAACGAGACTAAGAGACAAAACAGTCAGCCCACAGCCTCCCCTCACCTTGCAGGTACCTGATCAGCACACACATGGCCAAGAGAGACAGACAGACAGACAGACAGAGACAAGGAGAAACCATGGAGACAGACAGACAACCCAGTCCCCCCCTCACCTTGCAGGTACCGGATCAGCACACACATGGCCGCCCCGAAGACGAAGTCCCGGAGCAGCACGGGCACGAGGGTGAAGGGCATGCAGAACACGGCCAGCAGCAGGTCAGACAGGGCCAGGTTCAGCAGAAACACGTTCGTCACCGTCCTCATGCGCTTGTTCTGGAACAGCGTCACCAGCACCAGGAAGTTTCCCACCACGGCCAGCAGGAAGATGAGTGAGTACAGCACGATCTGGATCTCCATGCTGAGGCGAGGCACCACGTACACACCGCCACCCACGCTCCCGTTGCCAGAGGCGTTCCTCTGGCCGAGGAGGTCGCCCTGGCTGGAGGGGTCTTCTTCTTCGCCGTCGTCGTCGTTGGTGGCGTCGCCCGGCAAGTCCCCGTCGCGGTACGAGCTGTTGAAGTAGATGGTGTAGTTGTAGAAGAGCACCTGGAGGTCTTTCTGGATGGTCTGGATGATGACCGGGATCTGAGACTGGCTGGACTGAGACTGCGGCATGGTGGTGGTGGTGGTTCGGTTATTGCATGGTGGTGGGTGGTGGTTTGTCTTACTGCATGGTGAATAGACTGGGTGGTGGTTTGCTTTACTGCATGGTGAATAGACTGGGTGGTGGTTTGTCTTACTGCATGGTGAATAGACTGGGTGGTGGTTTGTCTTACTGCATGGTGAATAGACTGGGTGGTGGTTTGTCTTACTGCATGGTGATTAGACTGGGTGGTGGTTTGTCTTATTGCATGGTGATTAGACTGGGTGGTGGTTTGTCTTACTGCATGGTGAATAGACTGGGTTGTGGTTTGTCTTACTGCATGGTGAATAGACTGGGTGGTGGTTTGTCTTACTGCATGGTGAATAGACTGGGTGGTGGTTTGTCTTACTGCATGGTGAATAGACTGGGTTGTGGTTTGTCTTATTGCATGGTGAATAGACTGGGTTGTGGTTTGTCTTACTGCATGGTGAATAGACTGGGTTGTGGTTTGTCTTATTGCATGGTGAATAGACTGGGTTGTGGTTTGTCTTACTGCATGGTGAATAGACTGGGTTGTGGTTTGTCTTATTGCATGGTGAATAGACTGGGTGGTGGTTTGTCTTATTGCATGGTGAATAGACTGGGTGGTGGTTTGTCTTACTGCATGGTGAATAGACTGGGTGGTGGTTTGTCTTACTGCATGGTGAATAGACTGGGTGGTGGTTTCTCTTCACAGTGGGTCACACCGACCTTACTGTGCTTTGTGCATTCTTCTACACCCAGTCCTCACTCTGGTCTCTTAACGATGCCGGTCCACAACAGCTGTTGTTACCGTTTCCTGTGACAACAAGGAGGTGTCAGATTTACCACCCTGCACTGTTGTAACTGTACGTGACGATACATCACACGTGAAAACATTAAATGATTCCCAACGGATTGCGAACGAACTATTTATTGTCCAAAGATATAATCGCAATTTTTTCTCTGGAGAGAGAGAGAGAGAGAAAAAAAAAAGAAAGCTGTTGAATCTCATTCAGTCTCCGAACAACATCAAAATCAGATTCAAATCAGCGTGTCCAAGAATGGTTGTGAAAGTTCCAAAGCCGTGTGAGTGAGTTCTGTCCTCATCTGCGATGACAGACCTCCAGTACGAAGACCACAAATCAGTGGTACCGTGGTTTACCGCGCTCCGCGCATCCTCACTGCTCGTCTCACGTTTCATCAACCAGTCATTCAAAGCCCTCTCTGCTGCCTGCAGAATTTGCTGTCAGTTTGCTGTTAGAAAGCGCATTACCAGCGTCTGTATTATTCCTTCGATGAATAATAACAGCATCTTATCCCCAGTCCCCCCCACCCCCCACCCCCCACCAGTGGAAGAAGAGAGGAGGGTTATGCCAAACAGTTGTATCAGTCTGTGGAGGAAGTTGTGGAGGGAAATAGGTCTATTACTCTCCTACACTCCGCGGCTAATTGGGGCTTAGGGCGGCCAGAGCGTCTCTTCACAGATCACTTGGAGACGCTTGTTAAAGCTCAACCCTTAATACCAGGGTCTTTGTAGATGGCAATCACGCTTTTCTCATTTTCTGTCTGGATGGGCCGCGTTTTCCGGGCAACGAGGCGCAAACTGCAGGCCCTGAAATACAAAGGGGAAGATATTGTAAGGACTGAAATGATGACACGTTCACGATACTAAATAAATAAATAAAGAAATAAACAAACAAAAAAACAAAATAATAATAATAATAATAATAATAATTATTATTATTATTATTATTATTATTACTATTATTAATAATATTAATCCATATGGTTACATTCACACTAATCAAGAAAAATGTATCCAGCATACAAAAAAGACGTGTAATGCACTGAGTAATTGTCTGTCCGTCTGTCTCTGTCTGTCTCTCTCTTTCTTTCTCTCCTTACATACACATTCACAAACACACTCATGCACGCACGCACGCACACACGTATACAGAGAGAGAGAGAGAAGAACAAAACTTTAATCTCCAGGCCTCCGGCCCCTAGAAAGAGGTCAAAAGTACACAATATGGTGATCACGCAGCGACAACAAAATGTAAAATACGTACTAACTTAAACCTGTAGAACAAAAGTGCTTCTTGTGCATAGTAAATTAATTCTAACTTTCATCATTGTTGTCACAGAATTCCTGTCGTATCTTCATTGCATTAAACATATAAACGCAAAGTTTACGAATACTGTAAACAGAACCATTCTTCAGCATGTGAACATACGATTGACCTTCAGAGTTCAGATGTTTTTGCCGCAGGTTATTGTAAAGGACACAATTGTTTATAAAATGGTTTTCATCTTCGACCACATTACAACATTTACATGCGTAATTTGAATTACATTTGAATGTTCTCCTAAAAAATGATCCATTTATTGGGAGCAAAAAGGCCGTAATTTTACCAAACAGTCCCTAAAAGACTTTTTATCCACAAAGTCAAAATATTGCTCACACTGAAAACAGTCTGTAGTTATGATATATTTCTTTAGACATTACTGACTCGTCCCACTCTTGCATAAATAAATCTTTAATTCTTTGCTTAAATAATGACAAAAAAGTTTGCTCACAACCAACACCTTGTTGCAACCAGACATATCCAAACCCAATTCTAAATAAAGTAGAGAGAGAGAACGCAGGAACGCAGGAAGTTTAATGCGAAGGCCACCAGCCTGTCCACATGAGAACACGTACACATAAAGATAACGATTTGAAAAATGAGGGAAATACCAGATTCAACAGAACCGAAACATAATTGCTCTGTCACGTAATTTGATTTTTAACATTTTAAATTAAACTTCACATCAGTTCCTCTCTGGAACGTAAAGCATAGTAAATAAACATGGCGACATCTCTTATTACACACCTGTCTTGATTTTGTAACAAACATGGAATTGGTGGAGTGTTACTATTTCTATAATGTTTAAATATATACTTTTCTCGTAGTTTAGAATATACAGGACACTTAATAAGAAAATGAACTTCAGTTTCTAGATCATCACAAAAGGGACAGTTTTTTGGTGTTGACATATTGTTGAATCTTTTATTTACTTTAAGTTCATTAACGCCTAGACGAAACTTCACCAGAGCCACTCTAAATTTTGCTATTGTAATATCTCGCAGGTATTTTTCTGACTGTAATAAAAATTTGAATTTGCGGTATTCCTTAAAACGATCACTATTTTCCAACTTTCCGTTCCAGTCTTGTTTATAACAATCGACCATTCTCTGTCTGAACAACTTTAAGAAATGTTTTTCAGCTCCCACCTCTCCATATATCCAGACTTCTGAAAATCCAAATGAATCTAAACACTGTTTAACCTGAAATGCCCAGTTTTGAGATTGTCTTTCTTCCTTCATATTTCTTTCGTATGCTTGCTTTAGTAATCTAGTCGGAGTCATTTTTTGAATTTTAAACCAGTATCTTACTGCACTTAACTATCAATGTAAAGCGGATATCTGACTGTTTCTCCATACACCATTGTGTTTGGTGTTTTTCCACTGACACCTAAGAAATGTTTACAAGCAAAAAGGTGTATGTTTTCTATAACGTTAACTTGACTTAGACCCCACACTTCAGATGAATATAACAACACAGGCTTGACTTGTGCATCAAACAATTTAAAGAAAATGAACATATCTATATCTATTACCAAGACTATACATAGTTTTTATGATCTCCACCACTTTACCCTTCGCCCTGCTTGCAAACTCGGACAGTTATATATCTAATGATAATCTAGTTGACAAAGTAAAACCTAAATATTTATAGCTATTCACAATTTCAATCTCTTGCCCTTTATAGTACCATTTCTCATATTTACTCAGATGACCACCTTTTCTAAAAAGTATAATTTTTGTTTTCTGTAAATTTACTGTCAATCCAAGGGAGTCGGAAACTCGTTGCAAATTATTAATCTGATTCTGAAGTCCGGAAGGAGTAGTAGAGATCAAAGCTATATCATCGGCAAACAGCAGCAGAAAAATCTCCCGCAAACCTGGCAAAAACTGGTATCCGTGCTTCCCATTGTTTGTCACAAAATCAGCTACATCTGTTATCAGGAGTGAAAAAATCAAGGGAGACAATAAGCAACCTTGCTTCACCCCAGCTGGACAATCAAAAAAGTTTGATAACTCTGCACCGCACCGAACACATGCCTGAACGGAACTGTAGATTCCTTTCAACATTTTCAACATCTTAGTAGAAGTTTTGATTTTTTCTAACACACCCCATAACTTGTTACGATCAACTGAATCAAATGCCTTCTGGTAATCTATAAAAACAACATATAATTTACCTTTGCGTTTACCATTCAAACAGTTATTTATCACTGACACTAAAGTATATATATGGTCAATTGTGGAATACCCCTTTCGGAAACCCGCTTGCTCCTCACATATTTTGTGTTCATCTTCAGCCCATCTACTCAAACGTCTATTCAGAATAAAAGTGAACACTTCTTTAATTATATTCAGTAATGAAATCCCCCAATAATTTCCAGGATTATTTAAATCTCCTTTTTGACTCACTTGTGTAAACAAAGTGAGTCTATGTTTTAACCCGGTGTTCGGTTGTCTGTGTGTGTGTGTGTGTGTGTGTGTGTGTGTGTGTGTGTCCGTGGTTTACATTGACATTTTCTCTGCAAATACTTTGTCAGTTGACACCAAATTAGGCATAAAAATAGGAAAAATTCAGTTCTTTCCAGTCATCGTGTTTAAAACAATATTGCACCTCTGGGATGGGCACAAAAAAATAAAAAATGAAGCCTAATTATATGCAAACTGCATTTACTGTTATATTTATATTTTTTGCATTCTCTAAACTTGGTACTTTGATCTGATATTCTGACCCAACAACAAGAGCAGTCATTATTATCATTTTTTGTTCAAACAGGAACTTCTTTTGCTAAGCATGGAAGTTTTATTTAATTTGCAAACGTTTTGGTGCAGATAGTAAAATAGGGAAATTACTCTGTAATTAATGCTAGGGGACTTAATTTGCTTTAAAACTGATCTTTCTCATCTTAAACATTACATTTTGAAATTATACTCAGTACACGAAAAGCTTGTTTGTACTTTTTTTTTTTTAATGTATCACACAAGTGAGTCTTGAAGGCCTTGCCTCTCTTGTTTAACAATGGTATTATCACTGAATGCGTCCACTCTATCGGGAAGTAACTATCGCTAAATAATTTCTTAAACATCTTTGTTAGGAATGGTGATATTTGAGTTTCTGCTGCTTTGAAGAAATCTGGAGGTATTTCGTCCAAACCAGACGCCTTTCCAGACTTAAACTCATGAATTGCGTACCTTACTTCTGCCTCTGTAATATCTTCGTCTAACTCATGTATATAGACATCTTCTTCAACATACTGCTGTGATGTTTCTTGGTTATCTGAACTGGGTTCAACCTGTGGGCGTAAAATCTGTTCAAAATGCTCTTTCCACGCATAGATTGAAATTGGGGGTATGGTGTTTTTCTTTTTTCTTGCATTGTGCACTATTGTCCAAAACCTATTATTGTCGTTTTTACTGTTTAACAGGGAGTCGTATGTATTTTGCCTGAATGTTTGCTTTTAACTTGTTTTGGTACAAAGCTCTTTTTCCTTTGGTAAACTAATTTTCTTTCTTTATGTGGTTCTTCGTTCCCAACTGGATCTGTACGAGAACATATACAAAGAACACGTTTAGCTTCACGTTTACACCGTCTGCATTCCGCGTCATACAATCCGCTGTGATTTCTGACACGCCCACCAATATACACAGTCTGACGCATGCAGTCACCAGCTTCAAACATTAAGCACGTGATTTTTTGCAAGAGCAGATTTTACATCATGACTGACTTCCTGTTAATTTATCAAGACAGACTTCTGTGTTTTCCAGAGTCATGAAGTCAAGAAACAGATGTAACTGTGCGGATCCCATCTTGATTTTTCAGAAAATATTTTCTTTTGTTCGCTTTCTTCTGAAGTTTGATTGATGCTTCTAATTTCCAAATGTATGGGCATATGATGAGATTCCACACGGTCCATAACTCTGCATGACTTTATATGATCAATGAAGTCCACAGAACATAAAAAAAATAATCGATGACATTATTCCCACGATCAGAAAGAAAAGTAAACAAATCATCAGAAACAATTTCACTCAGACCATTTAAAGGCGTTAAACTAAAGGCTGTACACATCTCCATAAGTATTTTACCAGAACCATTGGTAACAGTATCTTGTGACTTCCTTTCAAAAAACAGAGTAAATATCCCCCCCAATAATAGCATGCACATCACACACACACACACACACACACACACAGAGAGAGAGAGAGAGAGAGAGAGAGAGAGAGAGAGAGAGAGAGAGAGAGATCCATTCCAAAAAGAAGTATAAACCTTGGCATTAAAGAAGATTATCGATTTACGCCCACACCACGTTTAAGACATTCTTATTTCACCTATGTAATAGGCAGTCACGTTCACACACACATACACGTGCGCGCATGCGCTGACACATAGAAACACAGACGGACACACACACACACACAGGTTCTGTTGTCCTGAACACATCACAACGGGTTATCGGTTCAGTTCAGATCTTCATGGATGACAACGAACAACTGTAGAACTGCCTGCATCTGAACACTTAGCCCCTGTGTGACCTCTGTGTGACCTGCTGAGTGCCGCCCTCTCTCTCTCTCCAATGGATAACCCCCCGCCCTTTATCTCTCTCTCCAACGGATAACCCCCGCCCTCTCTCTCTCTCCAATGGATAACCCCCCCCCCCCGCCCTCTCTCTCTCTCTCCAATGGATAACCCTCCGCCCTCTCTCTCTCTCTCTCCAATGAATAACCCCCTGCCCTCTCTCTCTCTCTCCAATGGATAACCCCCCGCCATCTCTCTTTCTCTCTCTCTCCAATGGATAACCCCCCTTCCTCTCTCTCTCTCCAATGGATATCCCCCCGCCATCTCTCTTTCTCTCTCTCCAATGGATAACCCCCCGCCATCTCTCTTTCTCTCTCTCTCCAATGGATAACCCCCCGCCCTCTCTCTCTCTCCAATGGATAACCCCCCGCCATCTCTCTTTCTCTCTCTCCAATGGATAACACCCCGCCCTCTCTCTCTGTCTCTCCAATGGATATCCCCCCGCCCTCTCTCACTCTCTCTCTTCAATGGATAGCCCCCCGCCCTCTCTCTCTCTCTCCAATGGATAACCCCCCCCGCCCTCTCTCACTCTCTCTCTCTTCAATGGATAACGAGTTGGTGCACACAAAATGTTTAAGCGCGCGCAAAATAATAATTCATTTCACAAACAAAAGGACTGTCTAAATTTCGATGCACTCCTGTTCGAGCTGCCACAAGAAATACACTGTGTGACATTTTGGGTGTTTTGAAAATAAATGGTCATTCCTGAAAGACTGATAACGGAGAGCAAAAAACGTGAGAACTTTATACGATAAGGCCAACACACACGCACACACACACACACACACACACACACACACACACACACACACACACACACACACACACACACACACACACACACACACACATCCATTACATGACGTCAGCCCACGTGACAGGGAATCAATACAAGAAACAAACAAGCTGAACAGCTGCGGTGGTAGTAAGATAATGACCACCTTGCCTCCTATCACCCCCACCCCCCCTCTCTCTCTCTGTCTCCCCCACCCCCCTCTCTGTCTCCCCTCCCTCTCTATGTCTCCTTCCCTGTCTCCTTCTCCCTCTATCTCCCTCTCTCTCTCCCCCTTCTCCCTCCTTTCCTGTCTCCCTCTCTCTGTCTCCCCCTCTCTGTCTCCCCCTCCTTCTCTCTATCTGTTTTTCTCTCTGCGGATTTTCTTGATGTTAATATTAGACACAAAAGTGTGAAATCAGTTCTGAAAATAATCGCATGGACACCACAGTCAGTCCAAAACATTGTGTTGTTTCGTATTACTTTTTGTCACAACGGATTTCTCTGTGGGAAATTCGGGCCGTTCTCCCAGGGAGACCGCGTTGCCACGGTGCAGCGTCACCTTTTTGTTTTTTTTCCTCCAAGTGTATTTATTGTCCTATCAAAGTGGAATTTTCTGCAAACGTTTGCACAGGACAACCCTTTTATTACGCTGGGTTTCTTTTATTTGCGCTAAGCGCATGTGTCACTCTGAACCTCGGTTTATCGTCTCATCCGAATTACTAGCGTCCTGGCCACCACTCAAGGTCTAGTGGAGGGGAAATACTAGGGTCCTGACCACCACTCAAGGTCTAGTGGAGGGGGGAAATACTAGCGTCCTGACCACCACTCAAGGTCTAGTGAAGGGGAAATACTAGCGTCCTGACCACCACTCGAGATCTAGTGGAGGGGGAAAATACCAGCCAGCGTTGGATTCGATCCCATGTGCTCAGATTCTCTCGGTTCTTTTGTGTGACGTTACCGCTAGACCACCACACCACCCATGACGTTTCTTTTGTGTGACGTCACCGCTAGACCACCACACCACCCATGACGTTTCTTTTGTGTGACGTTACCGCTAGACCACCACACCACCCATGACGTTTCTTTTGTGTGACGTCACCGCTAGACCACCACACCACCCATGACGTTTCTTTTGTGTGACGTCACCGCTAGACCACCACACCACCCATGACGTTTCTTTTGTGTGACGTTACCGCTAGACCACCACACCACCCATGACGTTTCTTTTGTGTGACGTCACCGCTAGACCACCACACCACCCATGACGTTTCTTTTGTGTGACGTCACCGCTGGACCACCACACCACCCATGACGTTTCTTTTGTGTGACGTTACCGCTAGACCACCACACCACCCATGACGTTTCAGGGGGGCACCACACAGAGAACAGGAATGAAGACCATTGCAGGGGAAATGAGGACTACACAGAAGTGGGAGTGGTGGGGGGGGGGGGGGGGGGGGGGGGGGGGGGGGGGGGGGGGCACCACACACAGAACAGGAATGAAGACCATTGCAGGGGAAATGAGGACCACACAGAAAGAAGAGAGTGGAGAAACGCAAAGTCTGTGAATGACAGAATGTAGACGGGGGAGGGGGCGGGAGGGGGGGGGATGCGGGGGAGGGGGAGGGGGTACAGGGGGATCCAGTTTCAGTTTCAATCTGACGTCAAGCGTGTGGACTTAACCACATACACGACACGACGTCTTGCTGGAAATACAATTTAGAAAACAAAATCATAAATAAAAAATGAAAAAAATGGGGTCGAGCGGACAGATGCCTGACCTACACCAACAACCAAGGCACGAGAAAATATCAACAGAAACAAGAGAATGCAGTGAAAACAACCCCCCCCCACCCCCCTCCCTCCTAAAAAAAAGAAAAAAAAAAAAAAAAAGAAAAAAAAAAAAAGCAAAACGCACCTCAGGCTATCACATGACCGTCGTTTGAATCCTATCGAATTTCCCACCAGCCTGTCTCCTCTTTGTTGTTATTAGTTTTTTCCCTCTTTTTTGTGACGTTGGCATCATTGTGAAATTACAAACTAACTGAAACCAAACCACACGGCAATTCGGACCGACTCATTGTCTGTCGGGTTTCCTGTTTTTAGACGGAAAGGAAGTCAGGCACTGCATCGTTCACCTCCAATCCTGACCCGGCTTGTTCAGGACCCCTTCATCAACTGACACCTACCACTCTTCATCGTCTTCCTGATCTCTCTCTCCCTCTCTCTCCCCCTCTCTCTCCTCTCTCCCTCCCTCTCTCTCTCTCTCCCTCTCTCTCTCCCTCTCTCTCCCCCTCTCTCTCCTCTCTCCCTCCCTCTCTCCCTCTCTCTCCCCCTCTCTCTCCTCTCTCCCTCCCTCTCTCTCTCTCTCTCTCTCTCTCTCTCTCTCTCTCAAACCATTGAATGATATTTCCAAAGGATGTTTTTTCAAAATATTCGATGCTCAGGTACAACCCATTCTTTTGTACGCTTCTGAGATGTGGGGTCTTAACAGACTTGATAATATTGAGAAAGTTCATTCCTTTGCATGTAAACGTTTTTTGAACATAACACTTAGAGTACCAAACAAGTTTGCATACGGCGAATTAGGACGTTATCCACTATATATAAATAGTGCAACAAGGTGTATCAAGTACTGGTTAAGGTTGCTGAATATGAATGTGCAACGATTACCCAGACAGACATATTTGATGTTGTTTAACTTAGACGAAAGGGGAAAAAAATGCTGGGTGTCTTTAGTAAAAAATACTTTATTTAGACTTGGGTTTGGATATGTCTGGTTGCAACAAGGCGTTGGTTGTGAGCAAACATTTTTGTCATTATTTAAGCAAAGAATGAAAGATATATTTATGCAGGAGTGGGACGAGTCAGTAATGTCTAAAGATATATATCATAACTACAGACTGTTTAAAACTGGTTTTCAGTGTGAGCAATATTTTGAATATGTGGATAAAAAGTGTTTTAGGGACTGTTTAGTAAAATTACGGCTTGGTTTGCTCCCAATAAATGGATCATTTTTTAGAAGAACATTCAAATGTAATTCAAATTACGCATGTAAACGTTGTAATGTAATCGAAGATGAAAACCATTTTATAAACAATTGTGTCCTTTACAATGACCTGCGGCAAAAACATCTGAACTCTGAAGGTCAATCGTATGTTCACTTGATGAAGAATGGTTCTGTTTACAGTATTCGTAAACTATGCGTTTATATATTTAATGCCCTGAAGATACGACAGGAATTCTGTGACAACAATGATGAAAGTTAGAATTAATTTACAATGCACGAGAAGCACTTTTGTTCTACAGGTTAAGTTAGTACGTATTTTACATTTTGTTGTGGTTGAGTGATCACCATATTGTGTACTTTTGACCTCTTTCTAGGGGCCGGAGGCCTGGAGATTTTTTGTTCTTGTTCTTGTTCTTGTTCTCTCAAACCATTTCATATATAAAATATAAATGTTACGTCCTTCATAAAGACAAGCCCTGAGATGCATAGTGCATATTTCATCAAACAAACCCAATAAATCTTACATCTTTAATCAACAAACCAAAGTATACATCTTACAGCTTTTTCTCAAATAAACCAATTAATCTCACATATATATCTTACAGCTTTTTCTCAACTAAACCAGTGAATCTCACATCTTTTATCGAACCCAATATACAGTTGCAACTTTAATCAAACCAAAGCACAAACCTTATAAATTTGTTTATCAAACCCAGTGATAAACCTTACATCTGTTGTCAAAGAAGCCCAAGGATAAAGCTCCCATCTTCTCTCATCTCTTTTACGAAACCCACAGACAAATCCTTCATCTGTTATGAAACAAACCCTAGGGTAAATCTTACAATCTTTATCAAACCTAAACAATGTAAGACAACGGGGTGTGGTTCCTAACGGGACGTCACCTCAGAGGACGATGAAAGCCAAGGCTCCTGCCCGTGGGGAGGGAAGGACAAAGCGGACATAACACAGAATCACCAAAAAGAGAGTCTCAAGGCAAAGGGACACAGAGACAATTAGTGGACACAGGCACACAAAGAGAAACTGGAGCGGACAAAGGAGTGAGGGACACCGTTGATAAAGAACTGAGGGGCTCCAGTAAAGGGAAACAAACGAACACGGCCGATGGGTACAACAGACATGGATACATGACCAAGCTGCTAGAACAGTCCATCCTAACTCATTCTCACTTTGGTGAACCAAAGATTAAACGACATCTTTAACTCATTGCAATGAAATGTTGAGTCAATACAGACGAGACGTGTGATCAGCGTTTAGACTTCAGATTATTCTGCTGCGTGCGTGCGTGTGTGGTGTCCATGTCTATGGGTGGTGGATCTGTCTGCACTCCTTGTGGTGAATTTCCCAAGTGGAAACCAGCCAATTTATCATCTGTCAGGGTGAAAAACAATGGAATTGATGAGCTCACAAAGATCAGAAAAGACCCGGAAAAAACAAAATTCGGCGGAATTCACAAATGAGGGTGCGTATTTTTTTTAAACAGCCAAAGAAAAACCGAAAGGTTCAGACAGTGATTTCAGAACAGAGGCTGTTTGTTTTAGGGCCAGAGTACCTCCTGAGATTAACCCCTTCACTACTGCTGACTGGTATGCTGGTCGGCAAAGGATTGTCACCTTCCTGAGGCAGGCCCAATACTGAGTGTCCAGGTCAGGACGATACTCACCAGTCCTTATTTGGACTGATTCCTCTTGAGAACACATCACTTTTGTTCAGAAAAAAAATCAATCACACCTATTTGAAGTATAGAAAAGAAGTAAACTGTACTTCGAATTTATGCCACATTGGTATCGTTTACCAAGGTTTCCAGCAGTCAAGGGGTTAAGTCACAGATGTAACATTGTCCTCAATGCCCTCTCACTTGCCTTACGTTCACATTCACTGACGTAACATTGTCCTCAATGCCCCCTCACTTGCCTTACGTTCACATTCACTGACATAACATTGTCCTCAATGCCCCCTCACTTGCCTTACGTTCACATTCACTGACGTAACATTTCCCTCAATGCCCCCTCATTTGCCTTACGCTCACATTCACTGACGTAACATTGTCCTCAATGCCCACTCACTTGCTTTACGTTCACATTCACTGATATTCACATTCATGTGATACATGTATTCACACTGAATCACTGTGAGACTTATTATTGCATGTGT
>NC_134882.1:21994764-22007264 GCF_041734735.1 Babylonia areolata | reverse complement strand
TTTGTTGTTTGTTTGCTTTTTGTTGTTGTTGTTTTGTTGTTGTTTTGTTGTTGTTTTTGAAAACTGTCAGACACCTGACCAGCAGTCAACCCATTCAATACACTCATGTCCGATATGCGATACAACCAAGACAATGCCAAGGTAGAGTGGGTGATACCAACATAAAGGCATTTTTCGCGTGGTAAAAATGTAAGTCAACTGGTTATGTTGCGATTTGCTGTTCATTAATTTTGGTCCCCGGGAAATTGTGTGTGTGTGTGTGTGTGTGTGTGTGTGTGCGCGTGCATGAAGACGGATGATGTTGTGGACCACATTAAAGTGACCTGCCCCTGCCCATGACTTTGACAGCCTGTAGTCACCCCAGAACATTAAGGGGTTTGTGGTAGACAGAGGCTGGGGACATGCCTCTGAATGACCAAGTACTGGTCAGACAACCTGGGGTGTACAGGATCTGACAACAACAAAAATAATGGCGGCAGGTGGTCAGTAAGTCTGCAAAATGCACGTTTCAAGTTGGTATTTGGAACTACTGAAATAGTGTGACGGATCGCACAACACGTGAGAACCTTTTCGGTGAGACCAGCATACATCTGTTACATGACGTCAACCAACAGGGAATTAATGCAGGAAACAAAGCAGCTGAACAACAGCCCTGACATGTACTTCAACTCCTCACACACACACACACACACACACACACACACACACACACACACACACAGAGAGAGAGAGAGAGAGAGAGAGAGAGAGAATTTCAGATATTCCAAAAATACGTTGTTTGAATTATTAGTTTCGAAAAACAATTCGCATCGGAGTCGCAGACAGACATCTTTTCCTTTTTCCCTTTTTTTTTGGGGGGGGGGGGGGGGGGGTTGGGGGAGAGTGCGGAGGGGGGGAGGGGGGAGTGCGGAGGGGGGAGGGGGGGAAGGGGTGCGGGGGGCTGGGCGGGGTGATGTTGGTAGCAAAGACGACAAAGACAGCGATGATAAAGAAGCGCTTTCTTTCCGTAGACCAAGACTTGTAATAAAATATAATCATCCGTGAGAAATAAACGTGCAAATAACCAGTGGATTTGAAATCACGCGTGTGTGTGTGTGTGTGTGTGTGTGTGTGTGTGTGTGTGTGTGCGTGCGCGTGTGTGTGCGTGCGCGTATGTGCGTGCGTGTGTGTGTGTGTGCGTGCGTGTGTGTGTGTGTGTGTGTGTGCGTGTGTGTGTGTGTGTGGTTTGATTCTTTTTTCCTACGTATCTTATCATCACCATGCTTATGCCTTTATCTAGTATTAAGTAGTGTAGACCCTGTTCAGTGTGTACACTGGGTGTAAAAAAAAGCACATCGATGCTTATCCATTATCTATTTATCTTGTCTTGTCTTGTCTTGTCTTTCTTCTCTCCCCTCAATTCCTCCCTATCTCTTTTGCTCGCTCACAGACATCTAGTTTGGAAATCGTTCTTTAACGACAAATTTGTGTATGTAGAGGAATACTTCTTTTTACCTAAGATCAAAAAAGGTTGGAAATCGTTCTTTAACGCCAGAGTAGTGACTGTAGAGGAATACTTCCTTTTATCTAAGATCAAAATTGGTTGGAAATCGTTCTTTAACGACAAATTAGTGTCTGTAGAGGAATACTTCCTTTTATCTAAGATAAAAAATCGTTGGAAATCGTTCTTTAACGACAAATTAATGTCTCTAGAGGAATACTTCTTTTTATCTAAGATCAAAAATCGTTGGAAATCGTTCTTTAACAACAAATTAGTGTCTGTAGAGGAATACTTCTTTTTTTTATCTGAGATAAAAAAAATTGTTGGAAATCGTTCTTTAACGACAGATTATTGTCTATATAGGAATACTTCTTTTTATCTGAGATCAAAGGTGGTTGGAAATCGTTCTTTAACGACAGATTAATTAGTGTCTGTAGAGGAGTACTTCTTTTTATCTAAGATCAAAAGTGGTTGGAAATCGTTCTTTAACGACAGATTAATTAGTGTCTATAGAGGAGTACTTCTTTTTATCTAAGATCAAAAGTGGCTGGAAATCGTTCTTTAACTACATATTAATTAGTGTCTGTAGAGGAATACTTCCTTTTATCTAAGATCAAAAATCGTTGGAAATCGTTCTTTACCGAGAGATTAATGTCTGTAGAGGAATACTTCCTTTTATCTAAGGTAAAAAATGGTTGGAAATAGAATAGAATAGTGTAAATTAACAGACTACAAATAACAAAACCAACCAGCCACGCACAAAAAAAATAAATAAATAAATAAAATAAGAACGAGAAAACAGAAGAGAGACAGACCCGCTGGAATGGCTTTATCTATGTGCGCGTTCCTTTGTTCGCAACAACCCCCCCCCCCCCACACACACACACACACACACCAGCCCACGTCTATTCGTCACAGCCCTATCTCCACAACCCTCCACCACTCGAGGGCCGACCGGAAACAATACATCAATGCGAGGCAGGGCTGTAACATATTAAGAGCCAGACTTGTCACAATCCGAGAACACAGCAAGAGCGTGAGTTGTGAGGCTGGGTGCAAAGAGTTAATCCTCTGACTGGCTGGTGGCCGGCCCTGTGTCAATCACAGTGCGCGTGGGAGGGCGGTGTGTGGGCAGAGGGAGAAAGACACAGCGGGAAAGCTGTTCGTGTCGTGGCCCAGTGGTGAGAGAGAGCGCTGGATGCTCGTGGATTCTCGCCCGCCGAGTGTCCCGGGTTCGATCCCTGGTATCGGCCAACCTGTCAGGGTGGGATGCATGAGCGAACGATGTTCAGCAGCACTCATTTTGCTTATCGCTAAGAATGTTCCTCGCTGCACGGCAAACCCCACATAGTTAGGAACATACAGGGTGGGATGCATGAGCGAACGAGGTTCAGCAGTGCTCAGTTTGCTTATCGCTGAGAATGTTCCTCGCTGCACGGCAAACCCCACATAGTTAGGAACATACAGGGTGGGATGCATGAGCGAACGATGTTCAGCAGCACTCAGTTTGCTTATCGCTAAGAATGTTCCTCAATGCACGGCAAACCCCACATAGTTAGGAACATACAGGGTGGGATGCATGAACGAACGATGTTCAGCAGCACTCAGTTTGCTTATCGCTGAGAATGTTCCTCGCTGCACGGCAAACCCCACATAGTTAGGAACATACAGGGTGGGATGCATGAACGAACGATGTTCAGCAGCACTCAGTTTGCTTATCGCTGAGAATGTTCCTCGCTGCACGGCAAACCCCACATAGTCAGGAACATACAGGGTGGGATGCATGAACGAACGATGTTCAGCAGCACTCAGTTTGCTTATCGCTAAGAATGTTCCTCGCTGCACGGCAAACCCCACATAGTTAGGAACATACAGGGTGGGATGCATGAACGAACGATGTTCAGCAGCACTCAGTTTGCTTATCGCTGAGAATGTTCCTCGCTGCACGGCAAACCCCACATAGTTAGGAACATACAGGGTGGGATGCATGAACGAACGATGTTCAGCAGCACTCAGTTTGCTTATCGCTGAGAATGTTCCTCGCTGCACGGCAAACCCCACATAGTTAGGAACATACAGGGTGGGATGCATGAGCGAACGAGGTTCAGCAGTGCTCAGTTTGCTTATCGCAAAGAATGTTCCTCAATGCACGGCAAACCCCACATAGTTAGGAACATACAGGGTGGGATGCATGAGCGAACGATGTTCAGCAGTGCTCAGTTTGCTTATCGCAAAGAATGTTCCTCAATGCACGGCAAATCCCATATAGTTAGAAACACACAGTTAGGAGCATGCAGTTAGGAACATACAGTTAGGAACAAATGTACACTTAGGAACATGCAGTTAGCAACATACAGTTAGGAACAAACATACACTTAGGAACATACAGTGGAACATACAGTTAGGAACATGCAGTTAGGAACATTCTTAGCTCTCACGAAACTCAGTGCTCCAAACATCGCCTTATGCAACCCGGCCTGGTGTGTTTAGGGTGGATGTTTCTGATCTCTCAAGTCAGCATAATGCGCAGTCAGCATAATGTGCAGACCTACAAGTGCCTGAACCCCATTCGTGTGTATACGTATACAGCAGATCAAACACGCACGTTAAATATCCTTGTAAGTGTTCGGTGGGTTATAGAAAAACAAGAACATGCCCAAAATGTACACCCACAAAAACTGGGTATGGCTGTTTACATGGCGGGAGTAAAAATGGTCACACGTGTAAAAAAAAACAAAAAAACAAGAGAGGCAAGGCCTTCAAGACTCACTTGTGATACACTTAAAAAAAAAATCCAAGCTTTTTATGTATTGAGTATAATGCATTTACTGTTATATTTATATTTTTTGTATTCTCTAAACTTGGCACTTTGATCTGATATTCGACCCAACAAAAGATCTGTCATTATTATCATTTTTTGTTCAAACAGGAACTTCTTTTGCTAGCATGGAAGTTTTATTTATTTGCAAACGTTTTGGTGCAGACAGTAAAATAAGGGAAATTACTCTGTAATTAATGCTGGGGGACTTAGTTTGCTTTAAACTGATCTTTCTCATCTTAAACATTACATTTTGAAATTATACTCAATACATAAAAAGCTTGGATTTAAAAAAAAAAGTGCATCACAAGTGAGTCTTGAAGGCCTTGCCTCTCTTGTTTCAAAATGTAATGTTTAAGATGAGAAAGATCAGTTTAAAGCAAATTAAGTCCCCTAGCAGAGTAATTTCCCTTTTTTACTATCTGCACCAAAACGTTTGCAAAATAAATAAAACTTCCATGCTTAGCAAAAGAAGTTCCTGTTTGAAAAAAAAAAGATAATAATGACTGCTCTTGTTGTTGGGTCGAATATCAGATCAAAGTGCCAAGTTTAGAGAATACAAAAAATATGAATAGAACAGTAAATGCAGTTTGCATATAATTAGGCTTCATTTAAAAAAAAAAAAAAATTTGTGCCCATCCCAGAGGTGCAATATTGTTTTAAACAAGATGACTAAAAAGAACTGAATTTTTCCTATTTTTATGCCTAATTTGGTGTCAACTGACAAAGTATTTGCAGAGAAAATGTCAATGTTAAGGTTTACCACGGACACACAGACACACAGACATACAGACACACACACACAGACAACCGAACACCGGGTTAAAACATAGACTCACTCTGTTTACACAAGTGAGTCAAAAAGTCCACCCGTGCATCCGAGTGAACGTGGGAGTTGCAGCACACGAACACAGAAGTTTGTCAGCAGTACACACCTGGAGCTCACGTCAGGTGAACGCCGACAAATAAATGCCATCACTGGATAACATCAGCAGAATTTGAAGAAAACTCCTACACAAAAAAACAAACAAACAAACATCAGCGAAGAATTTGCAAAACAAGGTAGTTAATCTTCTGGCCACGTTTACCCTTCAGATCAGAGACACACATTATTTTTTCAGTTAAACGAGACACTGGATAGAATTTCCGCGAGGACATTTGAGCCGGATGTCTGCGTCATGTGTCTCTAGTCGCATTTTCTTTTTTTTCTTATTTGAAAATTTTCTTTCTGTAACATGATATCCTCTCGAATCTTCAATAAATTTAACCCCTTAAATGCTGCTGAAGAGTAAGGTGGTCAGTGTAACAGTGTGAAAGGTGTCATCTGACTGATGCTGAACAGTAGGGTGGTCAGTGTGACGGTGTGAAAGGTGTCACCTGACTGATGCTGAACAGTAGGGTGGTCAGTGTGACGGTGTGAAAGGTGTCACCTGACTGATGCTGAACAGTAGGGTGGTCAGTGTGACGGTGTGAAAGGTGTCACCTGACTGATGCTGAACAGTAGGGTGGTCAGTGTGACGGTGTGAAAGGTGTCATCTGACTGCTGCTGAAGAGTAGGGTGGTCAGTGTGACAGTGTGAAAGGTGTCATCTGACTGCTGCTGAAGAGTAGGGTGGTCAGTGTGACGGTGGGAAAGGTGTCACGTGACTGATACAGACTGTGCTTTTCAGATGGTGTCAGTCACTTCTCTGTATTTGGACTTCTTCTCCTTGGGGTAGCATTACTTTGGTTAATTAAGTGAAATCAGTCAGACCACTGGTATCTACTCTACACAAAGCGCTGTAACTGCCTTTGAAAACTCTTTCTTCACGTGTGTTCAGCAGTCGAGGTGTTAAACTCGATGTTCTTTGTACATTTCCACGGGCTGGACACTGTGAAACGCTGACTGTCGTCACAGGAACAGGTACAGACAGTGACGTGTCACCTTATCATTGTGTTTACCGCTTGTTACCATCACGTCAACCAGCCAAGCCACGTGCGCACCCTGTGTCCGGTGCACCAGCAGCGTGTTCATACCCCCGTTAGCTTTTTACCCCGTGGTCAAATCTGACTGGCGCAGATCATTAACCCCGGGGTCTATGTAAACCGTGTAGACTTGCCAATGATGACCCTGGTTGTGAACCTCAGCAAGTCAGAAGTGGCCCCTACCTTCAGAACTGACCTTTAGCTCTACCTTCAGAACTGGCTCCTATCTTCAGAACACTGACCCCTACCTTCAGAACACTGACCCTTACCTTCAGAGCACTGGCCCCTACCTTCAGAACTGACCCCTACCTTCAGAACTGACCCCGCCCCTTCACCACCACTACCCTCCTTTCTTTCGCAACAACTTGATCAAACCCAAAGTGATAGAAGGGAGGTAATTTGTAGAAAGGGAGTAGAAATGAGGTAACTTCTATCTAGGCGGGGAGGGTGTGGTCGATCTTGACCAGCCACAAATATTCCCAGAGGTGGGGCTGGGGGGAGGCGGGGGTGGGCGGGGGGTGGGGGGTCATTCGAGGCTAGTGCAAAATGACCCCGGGGTTATAATCAAAGGGGGTAGTCTGAAGCTGTTACACTGGTAACGCGCAAAGAGAAGTGCCCGAGACAGAAGAAGAGCACGAGGCGGACAGAAAATCATTGGGCCCAGCAGGAAAAAGACCAGGGTCCTTCATGCTGTAGGGGCACTCAGAGGGGGAGCTCCCAGGGCTGAGCCCGTCGTCTTTTTTTTGTCTTTTTTTCTTTTCTTTTTTTTTCCCCGCTGGCCACTCAGCGAGGCAGTGTGGTGACTATGTGACGGCCTTAGATATTACCTACCATACATTTTTCAAACCAAGGACAAATTTTCCAATGTCTGGAAAAGGGTTATTTCCAACGAAGCTCTGTGCCAAAAAGGGGCGTCAACTCAAAGGATAACAAGCAGAAAGGCCTCACAGAAAAAGATGACAATGGGTTATAATATTCCATGGACTTTGTACAGTGACAATGGATTATAATATTCCATGGACACAGTTATAAAATTCCATGGACACAGTAATAATATTCCATGGACACAGTTATAATATTCCATGGACATGGGGACAAGGATTGTGGGCGATAACGTTTCATGGACATTATGTACAATGACGCTGGATCATAATATTCCATGGACATATCTACAATGACAATGGATTATAATATTCCAGAGAAGAAAACAGAGGCTATTTTCTTTCTGTGTGGGCGGAGTGAAGAAGCCAAGAGAGTGAACACTTCAGATCCCTGGCCAAACGGTCCTGTGCGAACACTCCCCAGGGGTGGGTTGCAGGAGCTAACTAAACAGTGCTAAGTCTGCTTACCGTTAAGAACGTTCCTAACCCCATGGTCAGTTCCATACACTCAGGAACATTCCTAACCCCATGGTCAGTTCCATACACTCAGGAATATTCCTAACCCCATGGTCAGTTCCATACACTCAGGAATATTCCTAACCACATGGTCAGTTCCATACACTCAGGAACATTCTTAACTCAAAGCAGACTTAGCGCTGCAAAGAGCGCCCCACGCAACCCAGCCCTGGCCAACGTTCAGAGGAATGCGTGTCGTGGTCTGGTGCACACAGTCATGGATACACAGCCACGCGTGTCGTGGTCTGGTGCACACAGTCATGGATACACAGCCACGCGTGTCGTGGTCTGGTGCACACAGTCATGGATACACAGCCACGTGTGTCGTGGTCTGGTGCACATAGGTCATGGATACACAGCCACGTGTATCATGGTCTGGTGCACACAGTCATGGATACACAGCCACGTGTGTCGTGGTCTGGTGCACATATGTCATGGATACACAGCCACGCGTGTCGTGGTCTGGTGCACATAGGTCATGGATACACAGCCATGCGTGTCGTGGTCTGGTGCACATAGGTCATGGATACACAGCCACGCACGTCGCCATGCACGCATACACAATTCGTATCAATTTGTTCTCAACACATGGTTTTTCTTACTTTGAAATTTTAAATCATGCAAAACTTTTGCCATGCATATAAATATTATTTTGCCCTCAACACGAATATTTTCTTTTCTATTTATTTTTTTTCAGTCACACAAAACTTTTGCGATCTCGTGATCTTTACATGAATAGGAGCAATGAGAACAGCTGCTATTATTAACAACAACAACAACAACAACAACACCCTTTGATTAACGAACTCCTGATGTATTACACGGTCACCAGCAGATTCATGTCAACACGCACACGGCGCTGATTTGCCATGCAGGTGGCTGCAGGTCTGGATCGGTGACCGGGTAACCAAGGTGTCGCTTTCAAGTGTCCAAGCGTCAGGTGACGCTTTCAAGTGTCCAGGTGTCGCGCGGGTTTCCAAGGCATCCTTCACCTACATTCAGATCTTATCATCTTCCAGCCCCCAACCCCCACCCCCCGCCCCACCCCAGTCTCCTGAATCATCATTCATATTCCTTCACGACTTTTGCCGGCCATCTGTGTCCTTCCTCTACAAGGGGCACAACAGCCGAGTGGTTAAAGCGTTGGACTTTCAATCTGAAAGTCCCGGGTTCGAATCTCGGTAACAGCGCGTGGTGGTAAATGTTGGAGATTTTTCCGATCTCCCAGGTCAACATATGTGCAGACCTGCTTGTGCCTGAACCCCATTCGTAGGCATACGCAAGCAGAAGATCAAATACGCACGTTAAAGATCCTGTAATACATGTCAACGTTCGGTGGGTTATGGAAACAAGAACATACCCAGCATACACCCCCGAAAACGAAGTATGGCAGGGTAAATAAACAAAACGGTCGTACACATAAAATGTTACATGTCTGTCTGAGTGTGTATGTGTGCATACCTGAAATCTGACTGAATGACACGGGAAACGAATGATGAGCGCCCAATGGCAGCCGTCAGTCGGCTATACCCAGGTTGGCATCCTGTTGTGCAAATGACCCCGTGTTTGAAAAGCGCTAAGAGTTTGGTCTCTGGCCGAGGATAGGCGCTATATAGGTATAAGTATCCATATCAACGACTATTCTGACATGGCAGTCAACGGAAACGTTCTTAATTAATATGTAAATGAACATAGACAATACTCTTTGCCGCGAAGCACAAATTGATCTATCTGATTTTAAAAAAAATCAAACTTGCAAAAGGTTCTGCAAGCCACAGCCAAATGTTGTCTTGGTTCCATCTTACTGATGTAGCCCTGACACATTTATATCGAAAAAAAAAATTTTCGACAGCATGAGATGTAAAAACCCTGTTTACTTTTGTCTGAAGAAGTTTTAGTTGATTTGTGAAAAATCTATATTTATCTGGCAATATAGTTTTTATCCATACCATCATATTCACATTTCCATTCTCATTATTATGAAGAAGGGTATACTAAATAAGCAGAGGCTAAACATACTCTGGCAAATCAAAATATCGAAACAACCGCTGGTTACACACAAGTGAAAATCGTTGAATACCCCTACAGCTTTTTACGGTCATAGGGGGAGTGAATTCATATCCACTGTGTCTTCAGCTCGGCATCGGAAGGCAGTGACTAGTCGTCTCCTTCCTCCGCTTTTTACCTTCCTCGACCGAATTCAGGTACCCGTTCACACCTACGTGAAGTGAGAGAAATCGGATTGAAGAGCCTTTCCCAAGGACAAAACGCCATGCCGAAACGTAAACAGGGCCTTGAACTCTGATCACAGGTCAACGCTGGATCGAACAGAAGTCCAACGCTCAAGTGAGTCTGCCACAACGCCCCCTTTGTTTAAACACACGAAGGTTAAACAAGTGCAGGCTGTGCTGTTGCTGACTAAAACTGTCGAAGGAAAGGCCGAAAGAAATGATTGGGGGGGAAAAAAAAGTAGATGAAACGAGCACGTGGTGTCCGCATTTTCTGTTTCTCCACACACTGACAGTTGGACTCACTGTGCATGAAACTGCCACATTCTTCGGTCAAGCAGGTCATTGATGTGTGTGTTATATTAATTGATTCTTTGTTCCCCCACAGAACACCACGAGAACCGTCTCTGGGCTGGGTTGCATTAGCGATCTTAGCAGCGCAAAATTCATTTTGCTTTAAAGGTTTCCTAAGTCTGCGGAATTAGGGTCACGTCAACGATCTTAATCAAGTTTTCTTTGCGTTGAACATTTTCATGTGTCTGCGGAATTAGTGTTGTTTGAACGATCTTAATCAACTGCGCTAAGTTTACTTTGCGTTGAAAATTTTCCCCGAGTCTGCGGAATTAGTGTTGTGTGAACGATCTTAATCAACTGCGCAAAGTTTACTTTGCGTTGGACATTTTCCTAAGTCTGCGGAATTAGTGTTGTGTGAACGATCTTAATCAACTGTGCTAAGTTTACTTTGAGTTGGACATTTCCCTAAGTCTGCGGAATTAGTGTTACGTGAACGGTTTTAACAGTGCTAAGTTTGCTTTTAGTGTTTATAATTTTCCCCCTTGTCTACAGAATTAGTGTAGACTTCTCAACGTGAAGCAAACTTAATCCTGACAAGATCGCTCATGCAATCCACTTCTTTGCCGACAGACAGACCTTTCTGCAGGAAACAGCATGAGGGAGAGTTGACGACCAACGTGAAAGTGTGGACGTGTGTTTTCATTCTGTCTATTGATACACTGATGTGGGCAAATGTATCGTCTGTATGTGAATACCGCACCTGCACTGCTTTCTCGCTTGAGATGCATCTCGTCAAACGTGGAAACAATACTGCTTCTCTCCCCCACCCAGCCACCCACACACGGCCTGTTTGATGATGATGGTGATGTTGTTGTTTGTTTGTTTCAAGTGAAGAGCAAAACAAGCTGTGAAAGAGTTAGCTAAATTAAGCAACCCCTAGCAAAGCTAAGAGATTTAAAGAATTAAAACATCCCTGCTCTGCACCACCAAGTTGTAACAAAGTACACTTGGGTGGTAAAAGCAGCAAGTTGTAACAAAGTACACCTGGGTGGTAAAAGCACCAAGTTGTAACAAGGTACACCTGGGTGGTAAAAGCACCAAGTTGTAACAAAGTACACTTGGGTGGTAAAAGCAGCAAGTTGTAACAAAGTACACCTGGGTGGTAAAAGCACCAAGTTGTAACAAAGTACACCTGGGTGGTAAAAGCACCAAGTTGTAACAAGGTACACTGGTGGTAAAGGGCTGTGATTTATTGTTTGGATTTAATTTGGATAAAAGAATTAAATATTAAAAGGGATTAATTTTGGATCTATGTTGTGAAGGATCAACTATCCTGTTGGCGATGCCACTTTTGTAACCATTGTCCCGAGTGGTATAATTATATTTATGAAAGGGGACGGTACAAAAGAATTACTGATGATTTCCTGAATTAAAGGATAGAAAAGATTCCATGCACAGCACAGAAACATGTATAGTACAGTCACAAAAGGGTTTTTCTATTGTTTTATTCATAATAGTTACAAGGAGATAAAAGAGAAAAGAAGAAGAAGAGAATAGAGAAAACAGTGCAAGTGATATGGCGATGACGCTAGCCATTGTGGGAACAAACACAACACACTGCTTGTGACACAGCAAGAGAGAGAGAGAGAGCAGGCTCTAGCCTGTGACTGGCCAGGTGGAAAAGTGACCAGTGATCACCCACTCCGTCTATTTATGCAAGTTAAGCGAACTGCAATGACGCTAGCGTGGCCTGTGAAGCGAATTGGCTCAAATCCTCCAAAATTTGATCAGCATTGTGTTTGAGACAAGGTGTTCAATGATAGATTTCTAAATGATTCCTGAACTGATTTTACGTCGGATAGGCCGCAAAAGAAAGAGCTTAACGCTTACTTTCTAATGAGTATAAAATGAAGTGTTGATTATTTAAGTTGAATTTATAATCTTAATTTAAGTCACCTGAAAAGGGTCAGTTTTGGCAAGCTTGTCACTGAAAATTAAACACAAATGGAATAGATTTAAAGATGGAATTGTGACGATTCTGTCAGTATATAATACTTGTAGTTTACTGATCTGACAAATGAGTTATTAATTAAATACTCTACATCAGAAACACAGATTAGAGCTCACCCAATGGCGTACAGTGACACTAGTTTGTGGAGTGGTTGTTGTTAAACGAGAAAGCCAAAATGACGTAAGCTTAGCATCAGTTGAAATCTTTACACTGACGAACGATTAAACTGAAATCACGTATGCTTCTAGAAAATTGATTAAAGTGTGTGTGTAAGTACAACACATATAATATTACAGGGAATGATACAG
>NC_134882.1:21989764-21992264 GCF_041734735.1 Babylonia areolata | reverse complement strand
CTAACTGAGGGAGTTAGAGCAGAGATAGAGAAGAGGGGCTGACTGGGGGAGTTAGAGCAGAGATAGAGAAGAGGGGCTGGTGGGGGAGTTAGAGCAGAGATAGAGAAGAGGGGCTGGTGGGGAGTTAGAGCAGAGATAGAGAAGAGGGGCTGGTGGGGGAGTTAGAGCAGAGATAGAGAAGAGGGGCTGGTGGGGAGTTAGAGCAGAGATAGAGAAGAGGGGCTGGTGGGGGAGTTAGAGCAGAGATAGAGAAGAGGGGCTGGTGGGGAGTTAGAGCAGAGATAGAGAAGAGGGGCTAACTGAGGGAGTTAGAGCAGAGATAGAGAAGAGGGGCTGACTGGGGGAGTTAGAGCAGAGATAGAGAAGAGGGGCTGGTGGGGAGTTAGAGCAGAGATAGAGAAGAGGGGCTGGTGGGGAGTTAGAGCAGAGATAGAGAAGAGGGGCTGGTGGGGAGTTAGAGCAGAGATAGAGAAGAGGGGCTGGTGGGGAGTTAGAGCAGAGATAGAGAAGAGGGGCTGGTGGGGAGTTAGAGCAGAGATAGAGAAGAGGGGCTGGTGGGGAGTTAGAGCAGAGATAGAGAAGAGGGGCTGACTGGGAAGGGGAGATAAGAGTTTAGCTTGATCGTTTATCGAAATAACACAAAAGCACAGTTTTACAGGGTCTACAAAACCTGAAGGACTACTTGGAAGAACTTGTGTGCAGCTTTCTTCGTGGGGACGGGGGGAGGCTTTGAGGAAGGGGGGGCTTGGGGGGGGATTGGGGGGCAATGTGAAACGATGTAGAATTTGTATGAAACCAACGCAATGGGCAGCATTCATTGCCAGACATGCTTTCTTGCACGCACGCTTCTCGATAAAAAAAAGAAGAAAAAACATCACAGTGGTCACTTATAGACCACTGAGCAGATTTCAAGTTTTGGCCGAAACATCGATTTTTGTATCAAACGATGCCGGTCCAGCTGTCCAATGCACACGTTGCCTCCAACACATGTTTGTTGTTCCTTGAGACATGGCTTGTAGACCTCATACAGCCTGCAGAATTTTAATCATATCTCCTATTTTTAAAAACATTTTTTGACACATAGCTGCATTCATGAAATAGTCCTTATGTTTCTGTGAACTCGGTATCTTGACTGAAATAAAACAAGCTCACGTTTTCGCCAATCCGCATCTTGTGTACATCTGTTTCTACAGTTCCGTGGGGCGAACGATTCGGTACTCACAACTACCTTTCTGCTGTTTGATGATGAATGAAATATAAACTGATTGGTCTGCGTGGAGTTGCTGATGGCATAAGGGATACAAAATAAATATAGATCATGATGAGGATGATGTTGATGACACAAGGGATACAGAATTAATATAGATCATGATGAGGATGATATTGATGGCACAAGGGATACAGAATTAATATAGATCATGATGAGGATGATGTTGATGACGATTGTTGTTGCTGCTATCATCAACAACATCCAAAACTCTTGCTTCCCGGTAGTAAAACTTTTGCTTGCAAAAGATTAAACTTTTAGGGGAAAACATGTAACTCACTCACACACACACACACACACACACACACACAGAGAGAGAGAGAGAGAGAGAGAGAGAGAGAGAGAGAGAGAGAGAGATGCACAGGGGGAACAGATAAACACACACACACACACACACACACACACACACACACACACACACACACACACACACAGGGGGAACAGATAAACAACCTGTGCGGACATCTTTGGAAAAATAATCACATGTCTGTTCAAATGACAAAAACGCTGCATGCTCTCTCTAAAAAACAAAAACAAAAGGGGGGTGGGGGGGGTCTTCTTTAGAACACACGAACACAAAACCGGAAAAAAACATTTCCATTTGGAGGGTACTGTGTGTCTTCGCATTTCACTGGTGGATATACAATCTCTCTCTCTCTTCCTCCCTCTCTCTCTCGATCGCTACTTCATTAAAGAAAATACGTATTTTCTGTCGATATTCATGCTTACGTGCTTGTTCTGCTTCATGGTGCTATAGTATGTTCCCGTGAACCCCTTCAGTTGGGGCTCAGGCCTAAATGTGAAGAAACCACTCCGGTTTGGATTCCGATTCTTTCTCTCGTTCATGAGTGTGTGTGTGTGTGTGTGTGTGTGTGTGTGTGTGTGTGTGTGTGTGTGCGCGCGCGCGTGTACGCGTGCATGTGCGTGTACGCGTGTATGTACATGTGCGTGTGTGTATGTGTGTACGTTTGTGTGCGCGCATGTGACGCCTCCTTGAGTAACTGAACTGAACTCTGTGTGTGTGTGTGTGCTTATGTGTGCGGCGTGCGTGCGCGTGTGCGTGCGTGTGCGCGTGTGTGTGTACGTGTGGTGGGGGGAGGGGGTTGGGGGGAGGGGGAGTATGTGCAGGGTATACGCTGTGAATCCAAACAATGTAAAATGTGGGCATCACAACATGTTCACTCTGAGGACAGCGGCATCTCAGCTTCTCACCGTGTCTTCAAAAGAGACGAA
>NC_134882.1:21974764-21987264 GCF_041734735.1 Babylonia areolata | reverse complement strand
GTGTGGTATGGTCTGCCACTGGGTGCTGTGTTTATGAGCGCGCTGTTTGGTTTACGTTTGTGTGAACGAAGCTTTGTTTCCTACTCACATCATCAGCGTGTGGTCTGTATCTACTATTCTGCACTGTATTTGTTTGAGGTACACGGAGTTTTTCAGCTGATGTCAAAGACACGCTAGTATACACATATATAGATAAAGGCGCGTGCTCGCGATACATACACACACATGCGCGCGCGCGCTCACACACACATGCACACGCATACACACACGCACACGCATACACACACGCACACACGTGCAAGCACACGCACACGCGCACGCACGCACACACGTACGCACAAATGCACACGCACTCACACACACACAGACACACACACAGACACACACACACACACACTCCAGTTTCTTATGGCCTTAAATTATATTTCAAACATTCCGAAAACTGTGAGTGAAATTTTATTATGTGTAGACTCAAAGTCAGTACTACAAGCTATAGAATCTTCAAATTCAAAGAAGCTAATTGAGATGACAATGGAAATAAAACATATTATTCACCAACTGACAAAACAGGGCATTAAAATAACTTTCTGTTGGGTACCTTCGCACTGTGGAATATCTTCAAATGAGTGGGTAGACCAAGCAGCTAGAGAAGCAGCACGTAATTTCGAAGTACAACTTGACATCCAGTTAGATCTACACGAATGCATTAGTTGTATAGAAGATGTATCTAGAAATGGATTTCAGAAATTACTTATAGATTCAAATAATTAATTAATATTACCACTGTTGTGTAAACAAAAAGAATGCAGCTAATCCCAAACATTTTCTAAATTTGACACCAGCAGCACATTCAAGACAAATTACAAGTCTAATGTATAGAATTCGTTTAAATGCCTTTCGTACCAAATTTTCTAAAAATAAAAAATGTATATGCGGTCAGCAAATAACTGTAAGCCATCTACTCATTCATTGTCCGAACATAAGACCGTTAATTCCAAATGTAGTTGATGACTTTTCTTCCAATATTTCATTAGCCACTGAAAAGATTTTGAATGATTATCCATTGCTTAGAATGTTTTCAGAAATTTTAAACTCCAGTCCAGTTGGTATCCTCCTTTGATGTATTATAATTAATATTGTTATTTATATTTACATTGTTGTAGGTTAATACTTGTTGATATGCATATACATATTCTCCCTCCCATGGCACCTCATTCAATACACACCACACTCTCTTTAGACTTTCTTATAATAATATACCTTTCCTCTGATACATAACATGAACACTTTGCTTAGAATGTTTTCAGAAATTTTAAACTCCAGTCCAGTTGGTATCCTCCTTTGATGTATTATAATTAATGTTGTTATTTATATTTACATTGTTGTTCTCCCTCCCATGACACCTTTCAATACACACCACAATCTCTTTAGACTTTCTTATAATGATATACCTTTCCTCTGATACATAACATGAACACTTTTTTACACTAATATTCGCATGCATTCCCTTTCCTTTATCCACTACTTTACTCCATTCCGTCTAAAACGCTTATAGTGAATAGACGTTAAACTGAAGATAACTCCAGTTTCTTTTGCGCTCAGCTGTGGATGAATAACGCGCACATGCGCGTAAACGGGCAGACACACACACACACACACACACGCGCGCGCGCGCGCGCGCGCGCGCACGCACACACCACGCACAAATAATAGCGAGTGAAAGAGATCAGGGAGATAAGAAACAGAGAGAGACAGAGAGACAGAGACAGACAGACAGACAGAGACTGAGAGAGACAGAGACAGAGAGACAGAGACAGACAGACAGACAGACAGAGACTGAGAGAGACAGAGACAGAGAGACAGAGAGAGAGGGAAGAGACAGACAGACAGGCAGGTTGGCAGACAGATACAGTGTGAGCGGGTGTGCGAACTATTCTCATCGCTTTTTTTTTTTTTTTTTTTCCAACACAATTTGAACAGAACGTTTTATGAAATGCTGTCTGGAATCTTAGCCCTGCCATTTTCTCACAGTAAATCTATGAAAGCTATCAGACTGACATTGGTGTCTCTGTAAACTGACCGCTGATGGGCATCGCCAATCGTTGCGAGTCCAACCACAGCTGACCACCACACTCTCCAGCCATATAAATGTTTGCGCGCATGCGCCATTCAACTTCCTATAATTCTATGCGCGCATGCACCATATAAAATACAATTTAGTCGACTCTGAATCTACATGGGTCTCTCTGTTGTTTGTTCAAGTGATCTGGGCAACATTTTCTCAGTGTGCTGTTGAACACGTCGAAATGCTCCAGTTTGACCGGCACCGCCCATACACAACTTTGGTAACTGAACACATTAATCAGGCAATCATGTCACAAAATAAACAACACGAAGAAAATTAAAAGGGGGATTTCTGTTGCTGTAGCTTTGATGTGACTGATGAAAACAGCATCACATATCGTTTGTGGGTTCTGCATTCATGTCGGTGGTCTGATTTAAATTTGGTGCTGTGATGACGTGCATCATTGGTGATATGGATGCTCAGTTGGAATTAAAGGTTTAGAATTCTCCTGGTTAAATCGACATGTTTTGAAATGTAACGCAAAAAAGCAAATACAGAGAAGTTATTCCCTTCTTTGAAAAGGTACACAACTTCAAGTCAATGCTTTGTATGTTTCCTATTAGCAGCACTGACTTTAAGTTGTTTACCGTTTTAATCTCTTTGTTTTTATTCAATACAACTTGTTTACCGTTTTAATCTCTTTGTTTTTATTCAATACAAGTTGTTTACCGTTTTATTCTCTTTGTGTTTATTCAATACTCTATTCACACGGCCTCGTCATTCTTTCATAATGCAAAGAATACATCAAAATAGTAGTAGTAGTAGTAGTAGTTAGTTATTATTACAGTTATTATCATCATCATCATCAGTATGCTGCAGACAGACCAGAAGACCTCCCAGATAGATATCTCGTGACGTTTATGATAAAAGTAAAACATACACAAAAAAATGCATACGACACACCACACACAAACAAGCGTGTGCTCACACAAACACGCAAACACACACGGGCAGAAATTCAAGAAGCACTTCAGTCAATAAGATGGTAGGCCGAATTGAAGAGATGTTTTGGGAGTCGGTTGTCGAACGTAAATCTCTATCAGGAGTACAGAGCGAAAGGCAATACGAAATAAACTGGAAAACTATCAGCTCTTACAAACTCTCATTTGATTACACAAATAGTAGTCTGTGAAGAATGAATACTTTAACCGACTTTTGACAGACATAAAGGGCGATGACTGGGTTGATAACATTTGGTTTTTAGGAACTCAATACCAACAAAGATCAAACTGTACCGATCCCTGGTGCTATCCATACTGCTGTATGGATGTGAAAGTTGGACTTTAACAGCAGAGACTACTAGGAAAGTCCAAACGTTTGAGACAAAATGCTTCAGACGATTGCTTGGAATCTCATGGAAGGACAGAAAGACCAATGACTTTTCAAGAGCCAAATAACCATGCTAACGGGTCCACTGGAACCACTCTTAGCAGTGGTCAAAAGGAGGAAGCTGTCATGGTTCGGGCATGTGACACGCCACAATTCACTGCAAAAGACAGTTCTACAGGGAACGCTAGAGGGTGGTAGGCGAAGAGGGAGGCAAGCCAAATGCTGGATGGACAACATCAAGGAATGGACCAATATGGATAGCGCTACGCTGATACGACAGGCAGAAGATAGAACCGGATGGCGTCGTCTGACTACGGAATCGTCCCTCATGTCTCCTCTACGCCCATCCCGGGCAGGAGAATGAATGGAATGGAATGGAACCACGCACTGCGAGTCCACATAGGGATCAGAGGTTTAAAATATTTTTGTGAAATCGTATTGATACACGGAATTAATTCTACTGAAAGCAACAACACAGTCATATTTCTTTAAAATAACGAGAGAGAGGGGGGGAGAGAGAGGGGGGGAGAGAGAGAAACAGACAGAGACAGAGAGAGACAGAGAGACATATGCAGACAGAGACAGAGACAGAGAGAGATAGAGAAACATATGCAGACCAAGACAGAGAGAATTCAAAAGAGTGAGGTGGAGATGTGATATCAAAGCATTCACAACTAACGATCTATTGAACTAGAATGAAGAAACTCACAAAATCGTTAGATCCGTATTGATAGCAGTCCCAACAGCTCTAGGAAAGATTAAAAAAAAAAAAGAGAGAAAGAAATAAAAACGTATGGGTAATTAGAAAGCATGCTCAAACCAAACGAAATCAAATTAAAACTTTGACTTTTAAATCAAGTACAGTACAAGCTAGAGAAAAAGAAATGTTTTAATGTATCGGTATTTGCGAGTAGCGAGTACAAGCGTCAGTGTGTGATACCGACAGACAAATTCAGTTCGCTTCAGTGTAAGTTTCAAGGGTGTGTCAAAGCGCACGCACACACATACATCATACACACAGATGCATAACGCATACACATATATCATACACACAGATGCATAACGCACACACACCAGTTTGTAGTCTGAGCCCAACCCTCAAGCGAGAAACCCTGTAGTGACGGGGAGACACAAACACAGAAAACGAGAGTCTGAAGAAGACGTTGAAGAAATCATACGATACCATACATCACCATCAAAATGCAACAATGAATGACTAATTAATAAAACTCACCTTCAAACGTCTAGTCCAAACACTCACTCGGCACACTACAATCATGTACTGTGTTTAACTGTGCTTTGCTTGTTATATCTTTTATAACTCGTCCACTTCAGTGAGATTTTCTGTTCACTTTTCCTACCTAACAAGAAGAAACAGCCAATGACGATATGACATGGGCAATTTTAAGTGGTACACGTCACTCCGTCATTTCTACTGTGGTGGAATTTTGAAGGCTGTGAAATGTGTGAGCCCTGGAACATGTAACAACAACCAAAATTGTGTTTATCATATTATCATCGTGACCTAATAGAGTGCACTTTTCTGTTCTAGTAAAGGAAAAAAAATACTCACCACTGTCATCAAACGATCTGATAATGAGTCACATAAAAAAGCCAGGTAGCCTACTAAGTACTATGGAAGGTCAATGATTCGTTTTGGTCCGGTCTCAAAAAACGTTCCAATTCGTCTCCACGCACAACATGGATCAGCTCGTCATCTGCTGTCAGCCTTCACTGTGCAACAAAGAAACTCGAGTTGTTTGTTTGTTTGTTCATTCCCCCAGCCCCTTCCCTGTCACCAGATTTCCGTGCTTGGTGCTGACCAGGAACCTGGTGCGGGCAGTCACAGTGCAGCACACACAGCGAACAGCCACACCCGCTGTGGCGTCAGTCAGCAGCTAAGCGGCACTCGTGTGGCGGGTCTGCCTATCCAGCGGTGTCCGTGCCTGCTGCTGCTGCGTCGCCACACGACACTGATGGGGGTTGTACTGGTGGGTGGGTGGGGGCGTGGGAGTGGGGGGAGGGTGATAGAGGTTCTGAGATGTCGCTGTCCGCTTGACTGTCCCTTTGGTTCTGGTGCTGTGTCTTCCTGATTCCCCAATTCCCTTCTGGAATGTTCCCTGTTGGCCTATTCCTTGAACTCTTATCACTACAACCCCAATCGCATGTTCCAAGTACGCCCACGTTCTCAGTTACTTTGTGTGTTCGTGCGTGTGTGCTTGCGTGCGTGTGTGTGCGTGTTTAAAAACAAACCAAAATATTTTCATTGCTGGTACTATCTCTGTGATGACGGTCTAGACGTTGGAATGGGATCCCACCTGGGAACATTTATATACATGTGTGTGTGTGTGTGTGTGTGTGTGTGTGTGTGTGTGTGTGTGTGTGTCTGTATGTGTCTGTGTCTGTGTGTGTATATGTGTCTGTGTCAGTGTGTCCGTGTCAGTGTGTCTGTGTCAGTGTGTCTGTGACGGTGTCGGTGTGTGGGGGTGTGTGCATGTGTGTGTGTGTGTGCCTGTGTGCCTCTGTGTGTGTGTGCCTGTGTGCCTCTGTGTGTGTGTGTGTGTGTGTGTGTGTGTGCGCGAGTCTCTGTATGTGTCTGTGTCTCTGTGTGCGTGTGTGTGTGTGTCAGTGTGTGTGTGTGGGTGTGTGCATGTGTGTGTGTGTGTGTGCCTGTGTGCCTCTCCGTGTGTGTGACTTGACTTGGCTTCATTTATTGTCATAAAATCCCGAAGGATTAATAGACATAACAAAGAACAAAGGGAACAAAGAAATAAACGGTCATCTAATACGCATGCACTGAAATACATAACTAGTTGGCGAGTGTTTTTTGACAGTCATCGTAGGTGAACAAATCACTTGGTTTTAGGATATTGTTTTGTATTTTTTATAGAGATCACATTTGATTGATGATCATACTGCTGTACAGTTGTGATTAGATGGTTTCGCAAACTATGAAATAAGATACACGTATCTAAGAAATGTAATTCATCTTCAACAACTTCACATATATCACATAACCTCTTTTCTCTAGGAATGTTTGCATATTTTCCTCGTTCGATATTTAAATAATGTGCGCTTATTCTGAGTTGACAAAGAGCTTGTTTGTGAGCAGGATCGATTTTATCAGTTAGATAATTCTCAATTTGATAATCGTTTCTTTTGATTTTGTTGTAGAAGTCTAATCTGTTGTATTCAGTTTTTCTCTGTTTCCAGAATTGTACATATCTATTTCTTAGTTGTTGACGTAATGTGAATTTGAGTCTGCTGTTACTAAATGTTGACTGATTATTCCAAACATGACCTAATCCTACACTGTGAAGAATATTATTTACAAACAGTATCCAGGGGTTTTCAATTGTGTCTGGTTGGTTTATCATCGACATATAGACCTTTTTGATATGGCTATCATCATGTGCATCCAGAATATGAGTGCAGTGGTCAAGAACTCTACATGCAATGTGTGTGTGTGTGTGTGTGTGTGTGTGTGTGTGTGTATCCGCGTGTGTGAGTGCGCCTGTGTCTCTGTGTGTGTTTATTCACTTGTAAAACAGACCATGAGTGTTAGAAAGAAGAAGGAAAAAACCTGCAATGATTGGACAACTGTCAATCAAAACAATTCCATCCCTGCGTCCAGCCCACGAAGAAAAGTATAAACTTGATACAAAATGGGAATGACAAATCATCCGCTATCGGCAGTGATGCCACACACTGCTGGTTTCCTTCGCTGCCATGGGAGGAGTCCAGATTGTCAGACATTCCAATGACAAACCATGCGGAGGAGAACAAATACTGAAGCTGCTGCCTGCCGAGTCCGGTTCACAAGCCTTGCCTTCTGCAAAGTTTCAACAGCAAAGGTCCAATGGCAACAGTTTGTGTTTTCTCTCAACAGACTGGTCGGTGGCGTGTGGGTTTTGTTTGTTGGTTGGTTGGTGGTGGTTTTTTTCGTGAAACAAGTAAGCAGACCAACAACAGAACATTGAATTCAAATCGGTTTGACCAGACGAGCCGTCATATCTTGGCTGATGCTACATCCCTCAGAAGACTCCCCAGAACAAAACCTTCGTAGTGCTTTCTGTGCTGACAGGAAGACCAAACACCTGGTGCATAGTGCTTTCTGTACTGACAGGAAGACCAAACACCTGGTGCATAGTGCTTCCTGTACTGACAGGAAGACCAAACACCTGGTGCATAGTGCTTTCTGTACTGACAGGAAGACCAAACACCTGGTGCATAGTGCTTTCTGTACTGACAGGAAGACCAAACACCTGGTGCAGAGTGCCTTCTGTACTGACAGGAAGACCAAACACCTGGTGCATAGTGCTTCCTGTACTGACAGGAAGACCAAACACCTGGTGCATAGTGCTTTCTGTACTGACACAAGACAGGAAGACCAAACACCTGGTGCATAGTGCTTTCTGTACTGACAGGAAGACCAAACACCTGGTGCATAGTGCTTTCTGTACTGACAGGAAGACCAAACACCTGGTGCATAGTGCTTCCTGTACTGACACAAGACAGGAAGACCAAACACCTGGTGCATAGTGCTTTCTGTACTGACACAAGACAGGAAGACCAAACACCTGGTGCATAGTGCTTTCTGTACTGACACAAGACAGGAAGACCAAACACCTGGTGCATAGTGCTTCCTGTACTGACACAAGACAGGAAGACCAAACACCTGGTGCATAGTGCTTTCTGTACTGACAGGAAGACCAAACACCTGGTGCATAGTGCTTTCTGTACTGACACGACAGAAAGACCAAACACCTGATGCATAGTGCTTTCTGTACTGACACAAGACAGGAAGACCAAACACCTGGTGCATAGTGCTTCCTGTACTGACACAAGACAGGAAGACCAAACACCTGGTGCATAGTGCTTTCTTTACTGACACAAGACAGGAAGACCAAACACCTGGTGCATAGTGCTTTCTGTACTGACACAAGACAGGAAGACCAAACACCTGGTGCATAGTGCTTTCTGTACTGACACAAGACAGGAAGACCAAACACCTGGTGCATAGTGCTTTCTGTACTGACACAAGACAGGAAGACCAGAGAACACCTGGTGCATAGTGCTTTCTGTACTGACACAAGACAGGAAGACCAAACACCTGGTGCACAGTGCTATCTGTACTGACACAAGACAGGAAGACCAGAGAACACCTGGTGCATAGTGCTTTCTGTACTGACACAAGACAGGAAGACCAAACACCTGGTGCATAGTGCTTTCTGTACTGACACAAGACAGGAAGACCAGAGAACACCCCACGCACAACATTCCAGACTCTGCTGCCCAACATACCAGAGGACGTAACAGGCAGTAAGTCACTGCATCGCTTTATGACAACACACACAAACCTACCACCAGGTCACAGCCCAAGGAAATACACATTGACGTCCATAGTAGTTGAAGAACGTCTGATGCCAACTTACTACATTTGTGTAAAGTTCACCAACCATCAAACTAAATCAAACGGATAGTAATTAATTTTCTGTCATATCCTGGAGCGCGATAGATATAAGCTGTTTGTTAGCTTGTTCTTGCTCTGCTGCGTGTATGTGCATGTGTACATGTGTGTGTGTGTGTGTGTGTGTGTGTGTGTGTGTGTGTGTGTGTGTGTGTGTGTGTGTGTGTGTGTGTTCTGAATGAAGACCAACAAACTGAAAGAGCAAACTGGGGACAGTCATGTCACAGCAAATAAACCCATACTGTGCCCCTGGTTTTTCTCAGTCTGTCACAGCAAATAAACCCATACTGTGCCCCTGGCTTTTCTCAGTCTGTCACAGCAAATTAACCCATACTGTGCCCCTGGCTTTTCTCAGTCTGTCACAACAAATTAACCCATACTGTGCCCCTGGCTTTTCTCAGTCTGTCACAACAAATTAACCCATACTGTGCCCCTGACTTTTCTCAGTCTGTCACAACAAATAAACCCATACTGTGCCCCTGGCTTTTCTCAGTCTGTCACAACAAATAAACCCATACTGTGCCCCTGGCTTTTCTCAGTCTGTCACAACAAATTAACCCATACTGTGCCCCTGGCTTTTCTCAGTCTGTCACAACAAATAAACCCATACTGTGCCCCTGGCTTTTCTCAGTCTGTCACAACAAATTAACCCATACTGTGCCCCTGGCTTTTCTCAGTCTGTCACAACAAATTAACCCATACTGTGCCCCTAGCTTTTCTCAGTCTGTCACAACAAATTAACCCATACTGTGCCCCTGGCTTTTCTCAGTCTGTCACAACAAATTAACCCATACTGTGCCCCTGGCTTTTCTCAGTCTGTCACAGCAAATTAACCCATACTGTACCCCTGGCTTTTCTCAGTCTGTCACAGCAAATTAACCCATACTGTGCCCCTGGCTTTTCTCAGTCTGTCACTTTTCTCACCAGACAGTTAAAAAAAATCCACCTTGGAGTGGTGGCCTAGTGGAAAGGCAGCCCCCTGTGAAGCGAGAGAATCTGAGCACACAGCATCAAATCCCACGCTCACCGCTATTTACTCCTCTTCCACTAGACCTTGAGTGGTGGCGTGGACGCTAGTCATTCGAATGAGATACAGAGTGGAGAGTGCCCTTGTGGTGAGGGACCAATGACAACCGACCACATCCTTCAAGACTGTACGGACGCATGCAGCATCCAAGAGGAAGTACTGGCCAACACCGACAGCAGTGGAAGCCAAACTGTATGGCACCCTGGAGGAGCTGCGACGGACGGCAGCCTTCATCGAGGACACCGGGCTGCTCATCTAATGGGAGGTGAACGAGGAAGAAGAAGAAGAATTCGAATGAGATGATAAACCGAGGTCCCGTGTTTATCATGCACACAGCGCAAGTAAAAGAACCCACGGCAGCTAAAGAGTTGTCACTGGCAAAACTCTGCAGGCAAAAAAAATAAGGATGGCGCTGTACTGTAGCGACGCACTCTCCCTACGAAGGGCAGCCCGAAGTTCATTCATAGAATTATCTTGTGACAAAAGACTGAAAGAACACCACACAATAAATTCTACAACTATACAACGTACAGTACAAACACCTAAACAACGCACACACACAGCCCCCAACCACGACCACGCACCCCCAAAATAGTGTTTTTGACAGGACCGTTAAAGGTATTTAAGGTTAAAGACAAAGAGAAACAGAAAATAGCAGCACTGGCTGACAAAAACAGAAGGCAGGAAAGAACATGAGGACATACACTCAGGGGACAGGTCAACCACGAAGGGATGAGACCAGAGTGTTGGGGAGGGGAGGGGGGCAGGGGGGAGGTGGGGGTGAAGGAAGGGAGATCATTTCTGCGTCAGACTTCAATTTTCGTCCATTCCGCCTGCCTGCCTCTTTGTTCACAGACATGTTCATTTCCTTGTCCTCTGTCGTCTCTCTCTGCTTCATTGTTTCCTTTGACGTCTTTCCACTGACTTGCCTCAGACGACTTCAGGAAGAAATAATGATAACAAGAATAATAATGATAATTCAATGAAAAATTACGTGGTCATCAGGAAACAAACCAAATATAGATACAGAGTAATCAAACCTATTTCTGCCACGTCCCCCTGACTCTGTAATCCACCTTCCCCAGTATATGTATGTGTGTGTATGTATATATATATATATATATATAGAGAGAGAGAGAGAGAGAGAGAGAGAGAGAGTCCTTTCTACTTAATTAAAGCATACTCATAATATATAGCTATGTTTATCGGTTAAACTAATATTAATAGTATGATTCACGGGAGTTCCCAGTAAAACATCATCCTATTCAGCAAATCGTAGGAACACATTTTTTGTTTAATCCATGAAATCAAAAGCAGTCAATTTCATATGTAGGTCTTGGAGGAATTTACAGTGATATTGTCGGGAATGTATTATTGAGTAAAGTCACTCGCTTCACTTACCAATTAAGAATTCAGAATCAAATCAATTCCATAGTATGACACTGAAGCTTGGGGGATTTAATGCTGTTACTTTTCACTGTGAGAGGCTTTTCTCCTGAAGAAATTTCATTACAAACGCCAAATGGTTTCCTTCAAAGCCAGATAGATCGATATCCATTACAAATTGTTTTAACAGTTAAGTGCATTCGCTGCTGGTGACGACTCACTCAATTGAGCATCTTAAAGTACCTCGCAAAGCTTACAGAAAGCCACACCAGATGTTGGAGAGGTAAACTGAAGTGGGTTACTGATGTCGGAAGAAAGTTGTTTGAAAACAGTTTTGGTCATGTATGGCTCGACCAAGGTGTTCAACATTGGCTTTTGCTCCGTTTGGGACTCGTGTGGGTGAGATGAGAGAGAGAGACAGACAGACAGACAGACAGAGACAGAGAAAAAGAGACAGAGAAAAAGAGAGAAGAGACAGAGACAGAGAGAGACAGAGACAGAGAGAGAGGAAGATCTGGGATCTAAGCCTAAATTAATGTAAAAAAGAAACTTCGCAAAAACAAAAATACTCTCTTCTGGAACTCTCACAAATTCCAGGTTATGATTTTCGAAATTGACAATAATTATTCTGTAAATACTGAGATCTTTAGTTTTCATACTTTGAACATTCAAAATGAAGCGAATTTATGTTTCATGTGAGTTACTACAAAACAGACAACTCCAGCTTTCTTGATTCCTTGAATAACAGAATTTGTGAACATTAATTTGTTATACTCCCATCCTAAACTGAGTCAGGGTGTTACAATATGTAAAACATCCATGTATTTCTCTCTTCCAAAACAAGTCTTGTATTGTTTATATGCCGAGTGTCTTACACTATTTTCTAAGTGGTCATGCCAACGATAACAAACTGAGTTGTACAGTCTTTCTCTAAGTTCTTTGAAAAATAGTCTCATGTCCACATTCAAACAACCACACTTGCTCAAGTCCATTTTCACACAGAATATTTTGAACTTAGGTCGTTCAAGTGACAGTACCATTTTCATGAATTTTTAACAACATTCTATCAGCTCTCTTTGAAAATAATTGTTCAGGCTGCTTCAGTAATCGAAACGAATATCTGATACATTTAATGACTGACTGAATCTATAATGGATACCTGC
>NC_134882.1:21959764-21969764 GCF_041734735.1 Babylonia areolata | reverse complement strand
CCTGGAAGTCACACAGCCCTGTATCCCTTTGGCTAAGGTATGTGACGTTCCAAGAGGTAGTCCTGGAAGTCACACAGCCCTGTATCCCTTTGGCTAAAACACATCTTGGCGGATGTCGATCAAAGTCAGTCAAGCGAGGAAAGGAACGGGAAAGGCGGTGTGGTAACAGACGTGGATGACTGTGGGGCCATGTGCCAACCTCCTGGTGGTGAGGGCCATTCCGTCATCATCATCCGCCTGGCCGCTCTCCCGTGAAGACACCAAGGTCATTATCTCCCCTCCCCTTCCTCTTACCGTCACCACCAGGTGGCAGGTTCTGTCCAAGATAAAACAGCACAGCCTCTTCCACAGAGATGTCTGTGTGCCGGCTGGTTGACGATCAATGTTTTTAGAGGATTATCCACTCTCTACATTTCCATGCTACACAACTTCAAGCCAACGCTGCTTATGCTTCCGATTCAGCTGGCACGCAGGTAAATAAAAGGTACATTGGAACTATCCCAGACACTTCATCTGAACAGGAAGCTACGAGCTTGTCTACCTGATACCGATCATTTGACACGTGCACACAGCAGTAATGATAGCAGAAATGTGCAATCACAAATTAGCTTTTATTCAAGACTGGCACAGCCTTTTAATCCTGAATACGCTAAACAGTATATGCGGAACAAACACATGGATGGATTTCTGACTCGAAATGAAAGAACCTATATATGCTTGTTTTACAGGTTAGGAATCTCTCTCTCTCTCTCTCTCTCATCTGAAAATTATTACAGTTTCTATAGCCTGTTTATCCACCATTCCTACCTCACATGTGAGTGTACGTGTGTGTGTGTGTGTGTGTGTGTGTGTGTGTGTGTGTGTGTGTGTGTGTGTGTGTGTGTGTGTGTGCTCGCCATTGCATTAAATTTGGTCAGAAGGCCTACAATAAAACATTCCAAACATATTTACTTTATTTCTAAGTTCTGAGTCTCTCTCTCTCTCTCTCTCTCTCTCTCTCTCTCTCTCTCTCTCCACCGTCAGCAGTTTAAGAAGTATTGACGTTTACTCTGTCTTTTATACTATCACCATCAATATCATTATTACAACTACTGTCATCATTCAATATCATTACTACAACTACTGCCATCATTCAATCTTATTATTATAACACTGTCATCATCCATATTACTATAATTACTGTCATCATCCAATAGTATAACTGCAACTACTGTCACCATTCAATATCATTACTACAACTACTGTCATCATTCAATCTTATTACTACAACTAGTGTCATCATTCAATATCATTACTACAACTACTTTCATCATTCAATCTTATTACTACAACTACTGTCATCATTCAATATCATTACTACAACTACTGTCATCATTCAATCTTATTACTACAACTACTGTCATCATTCAATATCATTACTACAACTACTGTCATCATTCAATATCATTACTACGACTACTGTCATCATTAAGTCTTATTACTATAACACTGTCATCATTCAATCTTATTACTATAACACTGTCATCATTCAATCTTATTACTGTCATCATTCAACATTATAACTACAATTACCACTACAACTATGCCTTGTTTTCCGTGTTCAGAATACTGTTGACGAAAATTACCAATGAAAAAAATCAAGTTCGTGAATCATTTTTTCTTTTTTTTTCAGTGCCCGCTTCTACATTTTTATCCTATATCAGTCATTTGCCTCCCATAACTCTTTCATCCCACAACCACAATTTAATGGATTTACTTCTTTGCTCATTTCGCTTATTTCTTTCATAACATTTTATGTGACTGTTTTACACAAAGCCAGTGCAGGCAACCACGACAGGACAGCAGGTTGGGGTTATGCCTCAGTCAGGCATCTGCTCCCTGTTTTAAAGCTGATATGGTGTAGCGTATATGGATCACCCTGCACGCTTTTGACATCACCTTGAAACTGAAACTTTCAGAGCTAATGGAACCTGCAGGAGATTCGTCACATGCACACAAGAAATTGTGCGATTTGTGGAATCATTTTCTTATTCCAGAATCACCACCATTTCATGAGGTTTTAATGCGATTGTTTGTGGGGTTTATATTGTTGTTTGATATCACCATGAACACACAGGCCCGACATGAAGCAGACAAACATCATCAGCGCTATTTCTCCTGTTTTTGTAGTGTGTAACAAACATCATCAGTGCTGTCTGTCCTGTTTTTGTAGTGTGTAACAAACTGACAGGTCCGACATGAAGCAGACAAACATCATCAGCGCTATTTCTCCTGTTTTTGTAGTGTGTAACAAACATCATCAGTGCTATCTGTCCTGTTTTTGCAGTGTGTAACAAACTGACAGGTCCGACATGAAGCAGACAAACATCATCAGTGCTATCTGTCCTGTCTTCGCAGTGTGTAACAAACATCATCAGTGCTATCTGTCCTGTCTTCGCAGTGTGTAACAAACTCACCTCTGTCCGTCATATGGGTTCTCCAATTTAAAAAGTTTCTTAAACACCTCCTTCGTTCTGCCTACCGTCATACTGACAATGTACTTCTTCAATACCAACTGGCTGTACGCGCGCGCGCACTCGTGTTTGTGTGTGTGTGTGTGTGTGTGGGGGAGAGAGAGAGAGAGAGAGAGAGAGAGAGAGAGAGAGAGAGATGTGCATGCTTCTTTCTGTATGATCTATCGCACATGAATGCCTGTATATTCATGTATGTATAACCTCCCCACGAGCTCCCTTGTGGAAGGTTTGAGCATCATTCTGCATTATATTCTTTATTATGATAATGACAAAATAATACTCGCCCCTATGGCGCTGAGAGCACGGAGGACAAAACCTTGGCGAATTAGTTGCCTGTTCAAGTTGACTGGTGCCCTCTGACAGGGTGGGGAAGGCAGCGGACAACGAAAGTGTTGACAATTAAAAGTATCTGCACATGAAAACTCCAGCCTCCAGGCTTTCTTCGCCAGATGGGCAGGATGGCGGGCAGGCATTGCCCGTGAGATTGTATTCCCTGCTTTTCTATTGCCGCCTGGTTCGCAACCACGTTCGACTTGCACATCTTGCCTTTTTATCTCCTTGCGATTGCATGATTGTGAACCAGTTTCAGCCTGTTAATCCATCCAGTCTCTCATATACGACTGCAAGACTGAACATTACTTTTACTTTCTATGCCTGTGTGTTTTGTTTCGTTTCTCATGACTGATGAGTTCGAAACCAGGTTTAATTTGTGCGCTATGTATGTGATATTTTATTGTCTAACTGGTGACTGTAGTGGAAGCTTCAAAACTAATGACCCCATGCGTAGATGTGGACCGTATCGATGTCTGTTTTCTCAGGTGTCGTGGATGTGGTCCGTATCGATGTCTGTTTTCTCGGGGATCGTGGATGTGGACCGTATTGATGTCTGTTTTCTCAGGTGTCGTGGATGTGGTCCGTATCGATGTCTGTTTTCTCGGGGGTCATGGATGTGGTCCGTATTGATGTCTGTTTTCTCAGGGGTCGTGGATGTGGACCGTATCGATGTCTGTTTTCTCGGGGATCGTGGATGTGGTCCGTATCGATGTCTGTTTTCTCAGGGGTCGTGGATGTGGACCGTATCGATGTCTGTTTTCTCAGGGGTCGTGGATGTGGACCGTATCGATGTCTGTTTTCTCGGGGGTCGTGGATGTGGTCCGTATCGATGTCTGTTTTCTCGGGGGTCGTGGATGTGGTCCGTATCGATGTCTGTTTTCTCGGGGGTCGTGGATGTGGTCCGTATCGATGTCTGTTTTCTCGGGGGTCGTGGATGTGGTCCGTATTGATGTCTGTTTTCTCGGGGGTCGTGGATGTGGTCCGTATCGATGTCTGTTTTCTCATGTGTCATGGATGTGGTCCGTATTGATGTCTGTTTTCTCGGGGATCATGGATGTGGTCCGTATCGATGTCTGTTTTCTCAGGGGTCATGGATGTGGTCCGTATCGATGTCTGTTTTCTCATGTGTCATGGATGTGGTCCGTATCGATGTCTGTTTTCTCATGTGTCATGGATGTGGTCCGTATTGATGTCTGTTTTCTCGGGGATCGTGGATGTGGTCCGTATCGATGTCTGTTTTCTCGGGGATCGTGGATGTGGACCGTATTGATGTCTGTTATCTCAGGTGTCGTGGATGTGGTCCGTATCGATGTCTGTTTTCTCGGGGGTCATGGATGTGGTCCGTATTGATGTCTGTTTTCTCAGGGGTCGTGGATTTAGTCCGTATTGATGTCTGTTTTCTCAGGGGTCGTGGATGTGGTCCGTATTGATGTCTGTTTTCTCAGGGGTCGTGGATGTGGTCCGTATCGGAGTCTCGGGGGTCGTGGTGATGCTGTATTATTGTGGATGGTTTCCAGAGTGATGGCCTCCTCTGTCGACCTCAGAACCACGGGCTCTGCTAGGTTCGGTCTCTGGAATCATTAAGCAAGAAATGCGAGATCATCGTGATTGTAAAAAAAATAAAATAAAAAAAAATTTTAAAAAAAATAAAAGGAAGGGGTGGGGGTGTCTGGTGGAAATATAATTCTGCTTGTAGAAAAGGTTTCATTTAATTAGGCAATTAAGCAGATAAAAAGTTGTATTTAGCTCAGTAATTAGGCACGGCGATTATTGAGGCATGTTTTCTGCGTGTTTTGTCATCAATTAATTATTCATGTCTACAGTTCCGCCATCTCATGTGACCTGAAAAGGGGCATAATGATGCTTGCGAGGAAGAAGAGGTAATCCAGCATGTCCCTTCATGTGTGATCCATCACTTCCTTCCCACCTCAAAGACGGCTTGTCTACCGTAAGTTTCTCTAGCTCTTGCGACCGATTTAGTTTCAATTCTATCTTTATAAAGTTGGCTTGATTTTCTACATCGCTATGGACAGTATAGCCATGGCCTTTCACATCATCGTTATGGACAGTGTAGACATGGCCTTTCACATCGCAATGGACAGTATAGCCATGGCCTTTCACATCGCACTGGACAGTATAGCCATGGCCTTTCACATCACTATGGACAGTGTAGCTATGGCCTTTCACATCACTATGGACAGTGTAGCCATGGCCTTTCACATCGCTATGGACAGTGTAGCCATGGTCTTTCACATCACTATGGACAGTGTAGCTATGGCCTTTCACATCATTATGGACAGTGTAGCCATGGCCTTTCACATCATCATGGACAGTGTAGCCATGGCCTTTCACATCATCACTATGGACAGTAGCCATGGCCTTTCACATCATCGCTATGGACAGTGTAGCCATGGCCTTTCACATCACTATGGACAGTAGCCATGGCCTTTCACATCATCGCTATGGACAGTGTAGCCATGGCCTTTCACATCACTATGGACAGTGTAGCCATGGCCTTTCACATCACTATGGACAATGTAGCCATGGCCTTTCACATCATCGCTATGGACAGTAGCCATGGCCTTTCACATCGCTATGGACAGTGTAGCCATGGCCTTTCACATCATCACTACGGACAGTCTCACTATAGACAGTGTAGCCATGGCCTTTCACATCATCACTACGGACAGTATAGCTATGGCCTTTCACTTCACTATGGACAGTGTAACCATGCCCTTACACATCATCACTATGGACAGAATAGCCATGGCCTTTCACATCATCACTATGGACAGTATAGCCATGACCTTTCATATCACTATGGACAGTGTAGCCATGGCCTTTCACATCACTATGGACAGTGTAGCCATGGCCTTTCACATCATCGCTATGGAGAGTGTAGCCATGGCCTTTCACATCATTATGGACAGTGTAGCCATGGCCTTTCACATCATCACTATGGACAGTAGCCATGGCCTTTCACATCATCACTATGGACAGTATAGCCATGGCCTTTCACATCATCGCTATGGACAGTATAGCCATGGCCTTTCACATCACTATGGACAGTGTAGCCATGGCCTTTCACATCACTATGGACAGTGTAGCCATGGCCTTACACATCAGCACTATGGACAGTATAGCCATGGCCTTTCACATCATCACTATGGACAGTATAGCCATGACCTTTCACATCACTATGGACAGTGTAGCCATGGCCTTACACATCGTGTGCGTGCCACTGGCTGAGTCCTGGTACAACTGCTTGCAATCAAGTGGCACGACTTCTCAACAAGCGCGTTGGGTTACTCTGCTGGTCAGTCATCTGCTTGGCAAATGTGGTGTAGCGTATATGGATTTGTCCGAACGCAGTGACGCCTCCTTGAGCTACTGATACTGATACTTTCGCCCCATTCTTCATTTCTTAATCTCTTGTGCTCCTGGTATTTAAACATGAATTGGAAGTAGGAATACTTTAGATGAAGTGGGAGCCTCGTGAAATGTAGAAACACCAACGAACAGCGGCGAGTTTGTCAAAATAGATGATTTTTTTTAATCAATTAATCAATAAATAAAATAATTAATTAAAAAAATAACCACTCCAGTGAAATGCGTATAATATGCGCTGCCATCACCCAGGAGGCAAATCAATGATTGCACTCGTATTCTAAAGCGTTTTTTGTGATGTTTACGATTGATGATACATAATAGAGGAGAGAAGGGAAACAGCTTGCTTTTCTGATAAAAACTTTAGAAAAAACCGGCTCCTGTCTCAAACAAAACAGTGTAAAAAGAATCAAAACATTTCAGAATTAATCAAGGAAAAGCCGCTTTTGAAAATAACCGCGCTGTTTTTGTTGATCCCCCGTAATGATTTTCACAGCGCCTCTTAGAACATCAATCTGGTATTTTCAGAAATAATAATAATAATAATAATAATAATAATATATATATATATATATATATATATATATATATATATATATATATATATATATACATACACACACACACAAAAAAAAAAAGAATAGAAATTTTCATGTACGACCACTGACATCTACCGTAGACGTGTGTTGAGGGGGATCGCCAACTGACTCCTGTCAACACCAATTATTGCACTGTTTCAGCCGTGTGTCGATATCTTTTGAATGTGTGTGTGTGTGTGTGTGTGTGTGTGTGTGTGTGTGTGTGTGTGTGTGTGTGTGTGTGTGCATATGTGTGTTTGCGTGTGTGTGTGTGAGTGTGTGTGTGTGTGAAAACATTTTTCAAAGTCTCAAAAGTTTCTTGTAAAATTAGGCTCATTGATATATTCAAAGTTATGGTTACAATTTTTTTTAAATGAAAAGGCGATCCTTTATACCTATTTAACTCGCCTGACTTCTGAACAGATGTTCGCGTTAACGGTCGACATAAGCGGGCAGGGCATGCTTTAACCGACCGATGTCAACTCGGAAATCGAGCGTGTATACCGCTTCACTTGGCCGGAAAAGACGGCTCGGGAGACCTGGCTAAAGGCCAATGGTTTCACTGAGAGGCCCTGCTGGCTGTCCTCGTCTCTCCATGTCTGTGGTCCCACTCCCTGTCAGTGGCACTGTTGATCTCACATCTCAGCACATTGTGTTACACGCGGATGAAGCCTGTGGGTTTAATTACCGAAGATCAGCCGTGACCCGAGGCTAGCGAGGAACTCGCCGTCCACTGCCTTAAAGGTCGCCTCACACGTCACACACAACGGGCCTCGTTAACAAGCACGAACAGCGTCATGACAATCATCCTGGTCTGTGACTGAAGCGCTGAGGGGCGTTATGGGAGGAGGACCACAACGGACCGACCGATATCAGAACTGTACATGTCTGATGTGATAGTGCTGATGGGAAGAGAAATAATGGTGTGCTGTAATGTGTTTTTGATGTGTGTGTGTGTGTGTGTGTGTGTGTGTGTGTGTGTGTGTGTGTGTGTGTGTGTGTGTGTGCGTGTGTGTGTGTGTGTGTGTGTGTGTGTGTGTATGTGTGTGCGTGTGTGATAGTCATAATCATAATCATGATAAAAGCAATTAAAATGAGACTGAATGCAGGTCTCTGGGCTAGTAAATATCTTGGTGATAGAATGACTACAACCGCACCCCAGGTCTTATCTAGCGCCAAGGTATCTTACACTGTTATAGTCATAATAATGATTATAACAATGTAAGCAAGATTGTGTTTTCAAAAGCCAAGGTTGTTGTTTTTTTTCCTCTGAAGGTATATTAGAACATTGTCACACGGAAAATGATTTCCTTGTTCGCCCCTCGCTCCCCGCACACTACGGCCCCTGTCGTGAAGAATGACGATTCAGTGCTGACATCAGTGACGTGGGGTGTTCAGTCTGGCAGAAAAGAGACAGGCGGGAGCAGAAATCTTACCTTCGTCTTTACTTTGGCACGATACTTTCTTTCTTTCCTCTTTACTTTGGCACGATGCTTTCTTTCGTCTTTACTTTGGCACGATACTTTCTTTCCTTGTCTTCACTTTAGCACGATAGTTTCTTTCCTTTGTCTTCACTTTGGCACGATACTTTCTTTCCTTTCTTTCCTTCGTCTTTACTTTGGCACCATACTTTCTTTCCGTCGTCTTTACTTTGGCACGATACTTTCTTTCCTTCGTCTTTACTTTGGCACGATACTTTCTTTCCGTCGTCTTTACTTTGGCACGATACTTTCTTTTGTCTTTACTTTGGCACGATACTTTCTTTCCGTCGTCTTTACTTTGGCACGATAGTTTCTTTCCGTCATCTTCACTTTGGCACGATAGTTTCTTTCCGTCGTCTTTACTTTGGCACGATAGTTTCTTTCCTTCGTCTTTACTTTGGCACGATAGTTTCTTTCCTTTCTTTCCTTTGTCTTAACTTTGGCACGATACTTTCTTTCCTTTCTTTCCTTCGTCTTTACTTTGGCACGATACTTTCTTTCCGTCGTCTTTACTTTGGCACGATAGTTTCTTTCCGTCGTCTTAACTTTGGCACGATAGTTTCTTTCCGTCGTCTTAACTTTGGCACGATAGTTTCTTTCCGTCAAGACAAAAGATTGATCCAGCAAAATGTCAGACGACTTGCGGATTTGATAATATCCTCATTGTTTCCTCTCAAGACGGAATGGATAGACGTTCACTCCGCCAGTCACACACAGGAGTGTACAGGAAGAAATGTGGATATTGCCGCTGACTTTAGTCCTCACAAGCAGGAATAGGAAATGTATGCTTCAGGTTCATCGTCCATAACATGTGTTTAAAAAGAGTTACACGCCAACTGACTCTTTCCCTGGTGGCACAGTCAACTTGTTTCATTCCCACAACGCAGTGTGCACACGGAAAGCAACGGACATCAACACGGAGTCGTTTACAGGCCGAAATGCTGAAGTTCCTTGCCTCTACACCCCCCTGTACAGGCCGAAAATTAATGTAGAAGTTCCTTGCCTCTACACCACCCTAACACCCTCTTCCCCTTTTAACTGTCCCCTCTCACACTTCTTTGTTCTGTACACACTCCGAACAGACCCGTTAAAGACACAAACGATAACCAAATTCAACTATGTTTTCGAAGTTCCGTATTAAGAAACTAAGCTGCAACGTTATTTTCGTATTTTCGTTAAACGAAAGAGCGGCGGGTTTAGTAGGAAAACTCCGATTAAAATTTTACGGTTCAAGTTTCCAAGTCACAAAGACAACTTCGATTCGGTTGCACACCTTCTGCTCAACCTTTGTTGCTGCTGTAACAGTTGCTCATTGTGTTGTCATTGTCAATTCAAACTTGAACAGTTTGGTTTCCTTACCAATACTCCACATAAATGGGCGCATTTCACTTCATCTTCTTCTTCACAACCACACTTTTTGATGTGTCACAGGACAGTGGCCGGTCCAAGACTGCTGCCTCGTCACTGTCACAGTGTGACAACCAGACAACTCGCTGCTGTGTCCACGGTTTGACCGTGTTGCACGTGAACTCTTGACAAAAAGGAATTTCGCATGCAGCGGGGGCAGTTGTTGCAGAGACATTCGAAGCTGTTCTTGTTCGTCCCGCACAGCTGGTCAGCTGACACTGCTGTTGGAATGATGGTTGCATCAAATGGAGAAGTTTATCAATACTGTGGGTTGTAAAATAATACTAACTTTTGATAAAAG
>NC_134882.1:21869764-21954764 GCF_041734735.1 Babylonia areolata | reverse complement strand
ATACGTCACATCCCCCGTTGAAATATCCTCGTCAGGAAGGACCCGTGTGATCCATCGGTTGGCTCTCCGATCTGCGGGAAAGATGGCGGCTGACTGAAAGAGACATAAAGCCACAGACGCATCTTTGTTGGATAAAACCTCCAGAGACGATGGCAGGGGCCGACACTGGTTTCACATCTTGTAGGACGGTTTCTCTTAACTTCTAGGCCTGTTCAGTTGGGTTTATGCCAAGGTTAGGTGTCTTCTGCTACCCCTGCCACCCCTGCGACCCACCCCACCCTCACCTTTTTTCTTTTTCTTTTTCTCTCTTTTTTTTATTTATTTTTTTTTTACAGCAGATGTAGTGTAGCTCATTTGGATCAGTGCACACAGTTTGACACGTCCTTAATATTGAACCTGAAACCCATGGCTTAGAGTGAGTGCCGCAGGGTTGACGATACAGGTCACGTGTTGCGGTGTGGCGCGCACGTGTGAGTGATGTTTATTTTGACTGATCATAAGTTCGTCCGTGAGATATGTAAATGTATGTTTCACTACCTCCGTGATGATGAAAAGACAATAGCGATGATGTCGATGATTACGAATAATATCAAGAAGAATGAGGAAAATAAATGAAAATAATTATGTTGACAATAAAGTTTTCTCCTTTCTTTTTCGCATGGATCCAAAATATCGTAAAAAGACTCGAGCTCACAGGAGCTCGGTTTCATTCGCACACCATGAAGAATACATCGAACATCTCAGAGTCGGGTTGTTGGAAGGTCCAGCATGGTTACTGTTACACGATCAAGTGTAACTATTGTGAATATTGCAAGGCATGTTGTTCCGGATACAGCGTAAATATTGCCCCAATCACGTATGTTTTGTAATTTTCAAAGGAAGATTTTCGACATTTAACTCACTCAGTACGGCCAGTCCTCTTCTCTACACAGACCCTCGGATGTCCAGTGGGTGTCTGAATGACCCAACCTTTAGCTTCCGTCGTCAGAATTGTGGTATTCTTTGTCAACATTCACGTCTTCAGTATAAGAGCCTTCCGCTTGCAATATTTTGATGATGGTAATTGGGGTAACGCTGTTAACGTCGTCTCTTTCGCCGTTCGTATGGAAAGAGTTAAAACGTGTAATTGCATGTATGGGTATTCATTGTGCAGTTATCTCATTTTTGTGTTAAAACCAAAGCTCTTTTATTTCACACAGGAATAAGGCAAGTAATTTCGTTCACGTGTCCGATATAAATGACATTTTTTCTTTCAAACGAAATGAAATACTCAATCGAATGACCATTCCAAAAACTAAGACGTTATTCTTTATTACGTTATCCCAGAAACAAATTAACACATTCCAGAAAAGCACAACTATGCAGTCTTTCTCGTTCGAAATATTCCATTTACCATGTGGGTCGTGTTTGAGAGGTGGGATGTGTGTTCATTTTCATTTGATTAAAAAAAATATAAAAAAAAGAACACAAAAAAAAGAACATATTTCTGATAAAATAAAATAAAAACCCCACCATCTTCTTCTTTTGTCAGGAGTTTGTTTCTCTTTTTTTCAAATATTTGTATCAGTTCTTCGCAATATACATAAATATAGGGCTAAATGATATAGATACAATACATTTCGTAATAATGACGCGAGAAGAGAAGAGACAGAATAACATACATAGGTTTCACTCCGTATAGAAAGCTTTGTTTGGGGGTACAGGGAGGGGGGCTGGGGGGGGGGGGTGATGGTTGGTGGGTGCATGGTCACTTTCATCATTTCCTGACAACACACACAGTGGAGAACAAAAACACAAACCAGAAACACGAGAAAAAAAAAAAATCAAACGAACAAACCGACAAATCTAAACAACAAAAGCAAAGAACGACACCCACGTGGCGATCTGATGGAACTTCCACAAGATAAACAGCTTGGAATCAGCTTTATGCACGATGAACAGCTTGGAATCAGCTTTATACACGATGAACAGCTTGGAATCACCTTTATACACAATGATCAGCTTGGAATTACCTTTATAGTACAAGATGAACAGCTTGGAATCACCTTTATACCAGATGAACAGCTTGGAATCACCTTTATACCAGATGAACAGCTTGGAATCACCTTTATACCAGATGAACAGCTTGGAATCATCTTTATATAAGATGAACAGCTTGGAATCACCTTTATACCAGATGAACAGCTTGGAATCACATTTATACAAGATGAACAGCTTGGAACCACCTTTATACCAGATGAACATCTTGGAATCACTTTTAGACCAGATGAACAGCTTGGAATCACCTTTATACCAGATGAACAGTATGGAATCACGTTTATACAAGATGAACAGTTTGGAATCACCTTTATACAAGATGAACAGCTTGGAATCACCTTTATACCAGATGAACATCTTGGAATCACCTATGTAGAAAATGAACAGCTTGGAATCACCTTTATACCAGATGAACATCTTGGAATCACCTTTATGGTAGATGAACAGCTTGGAATCACTTTTATACCAGATGAACAGCTTGGAATCACTTTTATACCAGATGAACAGCTTGGAATCACCTTTATGCGAGATGAACAGCTTGGAATCACCTTTATACCAGACGAACAGCTTGGAATAACCTTAAAACCAGATGAACAGCTTGGAATCACCTTAAAACCAGATGAACAGCTTGAAAGCACCTTTATAAAAAGGTGAACAGATTGAAAGCACCTTTATACAAGTTGAACAGTTTTGAATCACTTTTATATGATGTCTGTACCACGCTCTTTCGTGATCTGATTATATTGCTCATGAATACACTCAAGACGTAGGTTGACATTACAGTGTCATAAGACAAATCACAAAACGGAAATCAGAACAAAGGAGAACAAGTTATACAACAACAATAAAAAATAAAAAAAAGAAGCAAATATCAAACTGTAGTCAAATTGAATAGTGCAATCAGAAGAGTGTCTTGTTCTTGCAATGACGTTGCAAAACCAGTCTGATACAATTCAGTTTCTCCTAAGATTGTGTATGGGAGCCATTTTACCTCCAAATCGCGATTCTGCCGTGTTCAGTTAAAACATTTTCCATTATAACAGTCGTCAAAAAGAATACATTTTTAGATAAGCGAGCCTATTCTTGTCGTCTGAAGCTGATGTGATGTTGTGCTTTAAAAACAAAAGCCAAAGTATAATTATAATAGAAAAAAAACCCAGATTTTCTGAATGCTTAGATTTTAAAGGGTGCAACTTTCATTTTTCGGGTATTCAGCAGAAGTTGAAAATCTTAACGTCGAATGAATGGCTGTCTGGGTACACAATTTGTTCAGAAATATTTGAAGGATCAGAGATTGTCTGGAACCGGTGCCGATCAATATTTTAGAGACTGAGGGGGGCAGCTTGTTTCCAGTCTTTCAAAGACGTATGTGCATATAACCTGTGTAGAACCTGATCTTCAGTTTGTTAAAACTATTTTGAATGAGTTGCTAAAGGAATCTACTATCTACTATCAAACAAACAAATGAAATGAAATAGTAAGATAAAGAAATAAAATTAACGAAAAAAAAGGTTCTTTTTAAAAAAAAAATACAGGACCAAACAAGAAAAGAAGTATGAACAAAAACAAAGGACGATCACACACACACACACACACACACACACACACACACACACAAACAGTACAGTTTTGTAATCTTTCCCCAGAAACAGAGAAACAGACAGATGCAAATACAAATACGTTTGCTGTTCCAGTTTGAATGATTTAAAAGGTCAAGGGAGTGATTATTTCACAGACTTGCAAAAAGAAAATATCAACACTGTCACTGATACGGGAAACAATGTAAAAATTAAAAACACGATGAGGTTTAGTTAACAAACAGCTGTATTCGGTGACGTGAACTTACGTGTAGTTCTAAAGAATATGGCCTAGCCGCCGTCTTCGATTTTACCACACTTTCTCGCAACCCAAAGTGAGAGAAATCGTGGGACGGGACGTTACACATGTGCTCGAACAGTGCGAAGTTTAATCTGGAAGGAAAACTTTGAATTAGTAAGCTTTTTTTTTTTTTTTTTTTTTTTTTGCTTTTTTTTTTCACCCTTGCACAGAAGGTCGAATTTCCTCTTCAACATCATCACCATAACATTTTCAGAATACATACTTCATAATAATCACTACAGCGAAAATTAGTAAGCTTGTTGTTGTGCTTTGTTTACATCTGTTAAAGCTCACTGTTGATTGATACGTCAAACGAGTACCAGATGTAGACATATGACAAAGGAAATGTCAGAAGTTAATTTGAACCGTGCTTCGTGCCTGGGGCTTCCAGGTGGACAACGACCCCCCACTAGTGATGACCTGTTTCTCTGTCCATCTGACTGCTACCTTTCTTTGGCCTACATTTCTTATCTGTTGAAATTGTTATGACATGTAATTTCATATGTTGATACTGATCTAGTTAGATTCTAAAATCACTAATTAATGTGTGTGTGTGTGTGTGTGTGTGTGTGTGTGTGTGTGTGTGTGAACAAATGAATTAACTGAGAAATCAGCATCCATAATCAGACAGTTCAAAGCATTGTTGCCAGGACCAGAGTGGACTGCATAGCGGCCAGGAATCAGGGAGTTAATCAGACAGTTCAAAGCATTGTTGCCAGCACCAGAGTGGACTGCATAGCGGCCAGGAATCAGGGAGTTAATCAGACAGTTCAAAACATTGTTGCCAGCACCAGAGTGGACTGCATAGCGGCCAGGAATAAAGGAGTTAATCAGACAATTCAAAGCATTGTTGCCAGCACCAGAGTGGACTGTATAGCGGCCAGGAATAAAGGAGTTAATCAGACAGTTCAAAGCATTGTTGCCAGCACCAGAGTGGACTGCATAGCGGCCAGGAATAAAGGAGTTAATCAGACAATTCAAAGCATTGTTGCCAGCACCAGAGTGGACTGCATAGCGGCCAGGAATGAGGGAGTTAATCAGACGGACCGTGGCATCAGGGACAGCGTTGCCGTGAACCAGACACTGGTGACACACGTGTCCAGGACCCACCAGAAAGCAAACGTCCGTCCCTGCAACTTTATTACCCCATCCTGTCTTCCTTTCTGTCCCTTCTTCCTGCCTTTCCTCATCTCATTACCTCATCCTGTCTTCCTTTCTGTCCCTTCTTCCTGCCTTTCCTCATCTCATTACCTCATCCTGTCTTCCTTTCTGTCCCTTCTTCCTGCCTTTCCTCATCTCATCACCTCATCCTGTCTTCCTTTCTGTCCTTCCTTCCTGCCTTTCCTCATCTCATCACCTCATCCTATCTTCCTTTCTGTCCTTCCTGCCTTTCCTCAACTCATCACCTCATCCTGTCTTCCTTTCTGTCCTTCCTGCTTTTCCTCATCTCATTGCCTCATCCTGTCTTCCTTCCTGCCTTTCCTCATCTCATCACCTCATCCTGTCTTCCTTCCTGCCTTTCCTCATCTCATCACCTCATCCTGTCTTCCTTCCTGCCTTTCCTCATCTCATTACCTCATCCTGTCTTCCTTTCTGTCCTTCCTTCCTGCCTTTCCTCATCTCATCACCTCATCCTGTCTTCCTTTCTGTCGTTCCTGCCTTTCCCCATCTCATCACCTCATCCTGTCTTCCTTTCCTCATCTCATCACCTCATCCTGTCTTCCTTCCTGCCTTTCCTCATCTCATCACCTCATCCGGTCTTCCTTTCTGTCCCCCCCCCTTCCTGCCTTTCCTCATCTCATTACCTCATCCTGTCTTCCTTTCTGTCCAGCCTCCTTTTCCCGTTCTGTCTTCCTGCCTTTCCTCATCTGCAGCGTTTTCTGTTCGTCCTTTGTCGCCACAATTCTGATAGCCTCGGCCCTTTCCACACATCAGGCCTTCACGACGTGCAGACCACGACTCCAGGGACACTACAGGATCCTGCTTCTCCAGGATCTGAAAGAATTAATTCCCTTTGAGTATCGCTGCTTCAGAAACCACGCTAAAAATGGAAACACCAAGAGCTTCTGGTGACAGAAATGCTCAAAGGACTAGCTTAAAATTGCACATTTTCTGTGTGTGAAAAAACGTCCAGTTACTTCTGTGTGTTTGAAATTCTGGAAATGAAGCCACAGTTTACGATATCTTAAAAAAAAAAAAAAAAAAGGGGGGGGGGGGGGGGGGGGGGCAGTTTTTGATGCTTGTGGATGAGAGTTTTATAAACGGGAAGTCTTACTGCCATCGTGAGAAGCTTTTTAACTCTTTCTTCGTTTTTTTTCTTCTTCAAATTTTAAATGTTTCAATGCTCTTAGCAAAAGGATAAAAAGGAACCGGAAGTTTAAGCAACATCATGAGAAGCGTTTTAATTGTCCCCCCCCCCCCACCCCCCTCAATGTTTTGTTTGTAAAAGAATTTAAGAATCACTTCCAATGATAAGAGTGCATGGATGAACTGGAAGACTCCATTTAAAGGATACGGAGAAGGAAAACTTGAAAACTTGTATACCCTTCCGTACAGTGAAAACGTTTCTTTACGCTTCAAGCTCCAAACCCTTATACGCACTGCCATTGGAAACGTTTTCAATTGGGGCATTTCAGGATTTCTCAGACCAGATAACAGATGGAAGAGAGTCTATTTTAGTTCGTTATGACGTGCAGTGAGCAATTATTACACAGATTTTGTCAACAGCGCGATTTGTTAACTTGTGCAGCGTAACAACTCTCTCTTTCTCTCTCTCCTGCACTTCTGACAAAGAGATAGGGGCGTGCGAAAAAGAGGGAGAAAGAGAAAGAGAGGGAGAGATTAAACAAACAACGTTTTAATATACTTTGTCACAGTCACACAAAAAGTTCAAGCCACAAGAAAAGCCATGTTTATTTACACTGATGTGACCACACAAAACAACCCCCACACACGCGGAATGTGCCCAGAAAGTAGTGGTCATCCAACACACTGCTGAAATAATTCCAAAGTAAAACCTTGACATCTGTCAGTATATCACTGGGGGAAAAACCAGATAGGGTGAGGTAGAGAGAATGGGGTGGGAGGATAACACACGTGTAGAAAGGAAAAAGAACGTGCTGGATAAAGGGAAAACGATATATGTACACAAGTGCTGGGTAAATTAAACGGGGCAGCAACAAGTGCTGGAAAGGGAAAAAGAACTTCAGAAGTTAGCGAAAGGAAAAACAACTTCTACAAATGCTGGAAACAGGAAAACGAACATCTACAATTACCGAAGAGAGGAACATCTACAGGTGCTGGTGAGTGGAAAGAGACCATATACAGGTGCTGGAGAATGGAAGAAAAGGACATCTACAGGTGCCGGAGAAAGGAAAAAGAACATCTACAGGTGCTGGATAATGGAAGAAAAGAACATCTACAGGTGCGGGAGAATGGAAAAAGGACATCTACAGGTGCTGGAGAATGCAAGAAAAGGACATCTACAGGTGCTGGAGAATGAAAAAGGACATTTGCAGGTGCTGGAGAATGGAAAAAAGAACATCTACAGGTGCTGGAGAATGAAAAAGGACATTTGCGGGTGCTGGAGAATGGAAAAAGGACATCTGCATGTGCTGGAGAATGAAAAAAGAACACCTACAGGTGCTGGAGAAAGGAAAAAGGACATCTACAGGTGCTATAGAATGGGAAAAAAGGACATACGCAGCTGGTGAAGAATCGAAAAAGACACCTGCAAGTGCTAGAGATGGGAAAAAGACACCTGCACGTGCTAGACAAGGGAAAAAGAACATCTACAAGTCCTGGAGAACGGAAAAAGAACAAGTGCTGAAGAAAGGTCAAGGACACCAACAAGTGCTGAAGAAATGGGGAAATAACATCTACAAGTGCTGAAGAAGGGGGGAATAACATCTACAAGTGCTGGAGAAAGGGGAGATAACATCTACAAGTGCCGGAAAAAGAAACAATAGAGAACATCAAAAGGATGGAGAGGGGAAAAATCAACATCAACAATGGTCTGACAGTGGAAAAAAGAAACATATACAAAGGCCAGAAAAATGGTAAACACCTTCATCAAACCCACGATGTATCACATCAAAAGCTTACCACATCATTTTGTGACCGGCTCCAATGAAATACTGTGTACATGTTGAGACACAAAGTCACACTGTAAATAGTTACAAAAGTGTGGATCCGCACACAGGAAGGGGTGGGTGGAAGGGGACTGCAAATATCAGCACTCTTCTAATCATCTGTATTTCATGTCAGTCCCCGTGCAAAACGAGCAAAAAATAGCTAAAAATAAAACACAAGCAAAATCGTTCCTTTCTTTGCCCCAAGGTGAAATCTCTCGCAAACATAATTGAACAGAGTGGAAGGAATATACACGAAGACGCAAAACGATATCAATACCCCTTTGTCATTTTCTCTGAATCCGTCTCCTCCCTCCGGATTCTGTCCATCACCATTTTACATAACTGGGTGGTTCTGACATATGCAGGGAGCTTGCTGTTTGTAAAAAACTGTAAAACCATCATGAGACTGTCTATATTCCACATAGAGGTTAGATTGCTTCCATAGACAGTGTTCGTTGATAGACTTGTAGATCGTATAAGTAAGTTTGTTTTTGTTTTCACTATGTCATCATTTTTTTAACGCAAACATTCCGCACAATTTATGTGCATTTCTTCCACAAATACCTGGTCTCACTGACTCACATTAGAGTGGTGAACAGAATCGAGGCTTGGGTCACCAATACTACACCCACTGATGTTCTCTGTCTGTTATGTGAATCATACCAACATGCACTCCCTTAGCAATTCTCCTCTCTTCAAAATATGATGAAGACGGGTCATCAAAATGGCACACGAAAAAAGTGAGGCTGCATTCTGTGATACATATCCTTACATGTGATGTGTTTGTGTGTGCTTGTGTTCATGTTCACATTTGTGTGTGTGTGTGTGTGTGTGTGTGCGTGTGTGTATGATCGTGTGTGCACACACGTGCATGTTTGTGTGTATGTTGATGTGCATGCAGCCAAACATGCATAATGTGTACATAAGTGCCCAGAAATACATTCAAAGAAACCAGTTCAATTTGCAAGTGAATATACATGTCTTCCATCCTTTTCTTTTTTCTTTCTTTCTTTAACAGAACTGCAGAATGCTTGCATTGATAGAACTGAAACCACACAATAATCAATCATATCCAGTAACCAGCATCTTCTTTTTTCTTTCTTTAACATAACTGCAGAATGCTTGCATTGATAGAACTGAAACCACACAATAACCAATCATATCCAATAACCATTATCTTCTTTTTTCTTTATTTAACAGAACTGCAGAATGCTTGCAATGATAGAACTGAAACCACACAATAACCAATCATAGACAGTAACCAGCATCTTCTTTTTTCTTTCTTTAACATAACTGCAGAATGCTTGCATTGATAGAACTGAAACCATACAATAACCAATCATATCCAATAACCAGCATCTTCTTTTTTCTTTCTTTAACAGGACTGCAGAATGCTTGCATTGATAGAACTGAAACCACACAATAACCAATCATATCCAATAACCAACATCTTCTTTTATCAGAACACAAATCCACAACAAAATATTAATCCATCAAAACAAATGATATGTGGTACGGATGCAAATGTACTTCAGTAAAATAAATCAAGAATCTGCATTCACCTAAAACAAAAAGAACTAAACTAAACTAACCTAGAGGTTAAAAATCAACAAAGATGCAATACATATTTGCACCAAAGAAAGACATGGTTTGTAGAGGAAGGGAACATGGCCAAATCGTCAAAAGAACCAATATGTCTCAAAACATAATGTGTATGACAGTTGAACAAACTATCACATAAAGTAAGGATTGTGCTTCACTGCACACACACACACACACACACAACTACTACCACCACCACAAACAAAAACAACAGCAAAAATCTGGGAAACCATATCTTTATAAGACTGTCAGACACCTTTATCTATGCATACTCAAGTTCAGCAGACTACATGCAGATGTGGACTTGCCATGTGTAGAGATGTATTAATTCATAACTGCTTTGCCCAGTTATCTGTGTTGCTTCAAAGTGAATCAGTGTATAAAATAACTATGACTATAAAGCAATCATCATGAAAACAATTTTCGACAAACCAGAACACACACACACACACACACACACGCAAACACACTATCACTTACAGAGTAAAACCAAAGACATACACACACAAACATAAACAATGAAGTGGATAGTTATGAAGCAAACAGTGAGTAATGTCAAGACAGAAGACAGAAATTAATGCAGAGAAGAACAGCAAGAGAAAATACATCAGTCTTCTGGCTAAAATGGAGAAGAATATCTAAAGAGATGAGAGTGTTTGTTTTTTATTTTAACACTGACGCAGACACAGATCTATTTCTTACTGTTTCAAAGGCCTAACACAGGAGTTGGGTTGTATACACATCAATACATGTCTCATCAGTGGTTACAATTACTATGAGCTTGTCTCCTCATAGCTTTTGTAGTTCCTGATATAATCCGTACTATTCAGTCTTGTCATTCAAACATTCACAGTCAAAACAGGTTATTATACAGACTCTGTTGATAGACGTAAGCCAATATGGAAAAAGTAATGCAACCCAAGCATAAAAACAATCAAACAAGCACAAGTGACACTTCCACAGTTACAACTATGCCATTTTCACACCTACAACTGCTAATATTTCACCCATCAGTAGAGCTTTTGCTTGTGAAACAAAACAGATGATTGTGAATGTGCTTTTTTTCCCCAAATAAACCATAAATGTGGATGAGTTTTAAGTGCCACCAGCATAGCAAAAAGATTAACGGGATCTCTACATGTATACAGAGCAAGCAGGCCATTGGTAAACTGAAGGATGATGCACTTTGCACATAACGCAGACTAACACAGAAACATCTCAACATAGGCATGTGCTGTGCAACACATTCTGGCAATAAGCAGGACATAGCAAAATAATCTTCAATAGTTTCTGGCCAGACTACAGAACACTGCACTGCAGTGTTTTTCTACAGTCCCTGGACCATCACATTTCACACAGTTTGTAGCAAAGACAAGTGCAGGAATATCACAGACACAGGCATTATGCAGTTTAGGCAGACTGGCCGTGCCCCATAAGATAAAATGTGGAGTGTTGGCCTGGTGGTTAAGTACTCCAGAGCAAAAAGTCCTTGGTTTGAATCCTGCCTGAATCAGGGACTTGTCTTCCCTTCCATTCAATCTTGAGGAACGGCTGCTTAATGGTTGTCCCTAACAACGTTTTGTGTGTAGATGTGGGATTTTGTTGTCTGTCGTTTTTTGTCCTATCATTTCATGGGCTGTGATTATCACATTCACCCACAAGACTTTTCATGCATACTGTTTCACCACACCATTACGGCAGCCATTATCTGCTTTCAAAAGTGGGTGTGTTTATGTGTCAATAAATTGCATAATGCTGATGTGTATCAAAGGACCTTTCATGTGTGTACTTTATCTTTTCTCACATGTACACAATACATAGATTAAGGCACTTGCAGGTCTGCACACATGTTGACCTGGGAGATCAGAAAATATCTCCACCTTTCAAAGATCTTATAGGAAAGAAATTCACTCACACTGGGAAATGTAACTTACACACAGTCAACACAACACTTCATTGTACCAGCCTGCTCTCCTCTTGATGAGAGTCAACACATTACCTGAACCAACCTTACCTTGTGCACTGACACACGACTATATGCAACTTGCAATGCAATATCAAGCTGGCAATGGTATGCTCTTCATACAGGTTTGTTGAAGTAAAATATACCAGTAAGTACAATATCATTTTCTGGCCATCTATAGCAAGCTAGATTTGGAAAACCACTGTTAAGAAACAATATGATTTTTATTGAATCATATCCTTTCATGGTAAAATCATTTCTATCCATTTTTTGCAATGATTTATGACAAAAGCGAAGACAAAACACAAAAACAACAACAAATTCCTACAAACACATGCAAGGCAGGAAATAACTATTCTGTATAAACTGTTGACAAAATGCAACAATAGTGACAGTGATAATGGCATATAATTTATCATGACCAGCTTTTAGACCACAAGCACCAGATATATATCTCTGCAGTGTATTAACATCTCTGTGATATGTTGACAAGGCTCCAACATAACACTCAAGTCAATGTCAGGTGCAAAGAAATGAAGTATTCTCTGCCAAATCACACACACGTGTGTGTGTGTGTGTGTGTGTGTGTCAAATAATCCTGTTTCTTCCAGATACACTAGTATGGTGTACAGGGGGGAAAAATCTGGACATTAATTTTTCTTTTTAAACAAATGCCTGGAACTGCCAATCTCTCCATTCCATCATAAAAATAAATGCCTCCACCAGCAGAAATACACACACATGCGCGCGCGCGCGCATACACACACACACACACACTGTAACTAGCTACAAAATAGACAACACTTTTCCCTGCATGTGTAACAAAACATACTTGAAACACAGTATTAGTTTATGTTACCATCTTTTTTCCTTTTCTTTTCTTTTTTTTAAATAACATCATCTCTTTTCTCACAGAAATTTGACGCAAAACATTCATGCCAAGTATGTTCCATGACCAGACGTATAACGTTAACAGTTAGCTTGAGTTAATCACTCTGTAAAACAAAATGAAAGAGATAGACAACAGTGAACAAATTGCAAGTTCCCATCCAACTGTTCCCTCTGGCCCCTGAAACATGCTTAGTTCTTTCGCCGCCATAGGTGACTCTAGGCGACAAGACTGTTCACTGCCATCAGGCCACTTCCGTCCACATCCAGGGCTCATTTCAAAGAGAGATTTTTTCACTTTTTTTTTTTTTTTAACAGTGTTTTCTTCACATTGTTACAACACTTGATAGATACAGAACAAGTCTACTGTATCCTTTTGACACAAATTAAGTCATACGACTGAGAGCGTTGAGTCAAAACAAATGGCACTGTAAAGTGCTTTTCACACAGAAACTTAGAGCTGAAAGAATTAAGTCAGCTAAATTTGTGCTGAAACATAAACTGTACAAAACCCAGTCCACATGTACATGTATATGACCACAAGAAAATATCAAACAATATGAAACTTTTTGTTAGTAGTGCAGGAATTTCCATTGATAGCTGTAGTACTTTTTCATCACTTTCTATCATGTAAAGTACGTTTGTAAGAATGACTGATAATTGTTGCTTTATAATATATATATAACTTCCAGTTAAGCATCCATAAAAATCCTTTGTGTTATATGTGAAAACATTCTTATTAATGAGAAAATGCACTAGTCATATTGACATGCAAACAAAGAAATGCACACACACACACACACACACACACACACTAATCATGGATTCCCTTGGAGCTAACAACATTCATCAGATTTCTCTCTCTCAGTCACAGTGTACTATGTCAAAATTGTTTTCATGTCACGTTACAAAACAATGTCGTTGTGTGCGTTGACACCTGTCAAAAAATACCAAGTGTTTTATATGTGAATTCTGTGTTCATCAAATTTGGACACTCACCATTCTCTTTGAAATGTTCATGGCTTTGATGCTTGATTCTCCCCCACCCTCCCTCCTTCCCAAAGCATCCATTGGTGAAATCCACAGTAAAAACAGAGTCAAAGCCCATACAGGAAATCCACAGTAAAAACAGAGTCAAAGCCCACACAGGTGAAATCCACAGTAAAAAACACAGTCAAAGCCCACTGACAGGAACAGGTGAAATCCACAGTAAAAAAAACAGTCAAAGCCCACCGACAGGAACAGGTGAAATCCACAGTAAAAAAGTCAAAGCCCACTGACAGTTTCAGCATCAGTTTCAGTAACTCAAGGAGGCGTCACTGCGTTCGGACAAATCCATATACGCTACACCACATCTGCCAAGCAGATGCCTGACCAGCGGCGTAGCCCAACGAAAAATTTCCCGCGAAGCGGATTCGAACCACTGACCTAAGGATTGCTTTGAACACCTCTACAGTCCTCTGCTCTACCAACTGAACTATCACGCCACTGACAGAAACAGGTGAAATCCACAGTAAAAAACATAGTCAAAGCCCACTGACATGAACAGGTGAAATCCACAGTAAAAACAGAGTCAAAGCCCACTGACATGAACAGGTGAAATCCACAGTAAAAACAGAGTCAAAGCCCACTGACATGAACAGGTGAAATCCACAGTAAAAACAGAGTCAAAGCCCACTGACATGAACAGGTGAAATCCACAGTAAAAACAGAGTCAAAGCCCACTGACAGGAACAGGTGAAATCCACAGTAAAAACAGAGTCAAAGCCCACTGACAGGAACAGGTGAACACAAGTCACTGCAGCCCATGAATGCAAAAGAAATGTTTAAAAAATCCTTACAAAATATATCACACTGCACACTATCATTACAACAGCATCTACCTGTGTGGATCAGTGCATACATGATTAGAAACAGACAGCACAAACTGTGATGAAACACTTTGCTACAGATACCATTAATATGTATTTGTGTGTGTTCATATGTTCGATTGCATGCACACACACGTGTGTGTGTGTGTGTGTGGTGTGTGCGCGTGCACGTGCATGTCTGGGTGGCTCTGTGTGTCCATGTGTTTGTTTGTACATGTGTGTTTGTGTGTGCCAATGTGGGTGTATCTGTAGAGGGCAGCTGCAATGTACATATATATGTTAACATGTGTATATGCAGTGTGTGTGTGTGTGTGTGTGTGTGTGTGTGTGTGTGTGTGTGTGTGTGTGTGTGTAGTTTGTTAGTCACATTTTGGAGTATGTATGTTTACACTGACGTAATTAACAAAAGTGTGTTGTAAAGCACCTAGAGCAGATTTATGGATAGTGTGCTATATAAGTATCTATTATCATTAATACTATCATTATTACTTAACATTTCAAGGCATTACAGTGACAACATAATTGAGCAAAACCAACAGACAGCACAAACCATGATGAAAAACTATATTACAGAAACAATACAAGGCATTACAGTGACAACATACACAAGACCAAACCAACAGACAGCACAAACCATGATGAAACACGATGTTACAGAAACAATACAAGGCATTACAGTGACAACATACACAAGACTAAACCAACAGACAGCACAAACCATGATGAAACACGATGTTACAGAAATAATACAAGGCATTACCGTGACAACACAACGGAACCAATATTCGTCCAGTGAGGTGCAGTGCCATGCAGTACCGCGCATTATGATACACATTGTTACATCACGTTGTGCATGTCCTTGGGACTGGATGTCCTTCACACACACACATACCTGTGGATGCCAGCAGCACAGCAAAATCATTGTGGTGGACATGGCTTGATTGGTATAGAAATGATATGCATGACAGTCCAAAAGCCTGGGGATCACAGTCACATGTGGAGCCACTTGAGATCTCTCTCTCCTTCTGACACACACACACACACACACACACACATGGGTGGCGCTGAACTGTAGCGAAGCACTCTCCCTGGGGAAGAGCGGCCCGATTTCACACAGAGAAATCTGTTGTCACAAAAAGTAACACACACACACACACACACACACACTGTTGTAACATCATGCTGACAATTCTGTTCTGTGACAAGAGAATGTCAAGGGTAAGGTATGACAGCAAACACGAAATTAACAACAGTACCTTTAGAATGAAACATAGAGGAGAAAAGAACTGAGAAAAGCGCCTGGAAAGAAAAAAAAACCACAATTAAAATGAACAGAAAAGGAGGGCATAAGGGTTATGAACTTCATCAGTTCAACCATATCTGTCTCCTGCCTGTCTAGTTTATTATGAATGTATCCACAGCACAATGAACAGACATGACATTTTGGCCCCTTTCAGTTTGTGTTAAGGAGGCTCCCATTCTGACATCATCACTAATTTCAAAAGAGACCAGTCCTGGTGGTCAGGTTTCTACATCTCACATTTCCACCGACATGCACACACTTTATATTGATTAATCTTTACACCATTTCTGTATACAGGGGCTCTGCTTGCAGACAGACCCACAACCTTAGTTATTTCGGTTTTGTAAATTGTGCTTTCATGGTGTGAATGAAGTCCTTTTATGACTTTTTACAATTATTTTATGTTTCTTTTTCATCTTATTCAATTCATTTCAAGTACTGGATTTGTAAAGCACATATGGCCTGCTTCAGCCTGAATCATAGTGCTGAAAAAAAAAATTATTATCATCATTATTATTATTTGTTTTGCTGTTTGGGTCCTTCAGACTGGACTTTCAACATTATTCTTCAAAGCCAGCAGTGTTGTGTTCTGTGCTACGGTTCTATGATAGTCTCTAAATATTCTTACAAAAACTGCTCTTTGGTCTTCTGATAAATGATAATTCCTGAGCACTTGTCTGAGCAATACAGTATCGATCTTGTCAAAAAAGATATCTGTGTGTCAAATTCAGGCTGCTCTTGCCAGGGAGAGCTCATCTGTAAAGTTTTCTCTTTTTTCTTTTCTTTTTTTTCCTTTTCTTCTCCCTGCAGGTGTGTTTATTTTCCGATCAAACTGGTTATCCCCTCAGGATTTTGTTTTCCAATCAAACTGGTTATCTCTACAGGATTTTGTTTTCCGATCTAACTGGTTATCTCTACAGGACTGTGTTTTCCGATCAAACTGGTTATCTCTACAGGATTTTGACTGGGACAAACCAGTACACACAGTACAAAGGAAAATGGGGAATAAAAATAAAACAGTATATATCACACGGACAAGTTCATGAGGATATAATGCACAAAATATCACAAAGGTAGCCACTAAGATGAACCATACACTGGTCCATAACAGTATGGAAACCATTCCAAACTAGATAACAAAAACACACAGACACACACAATTCACAAACACATATCATCACAGTGCTGACCCAAACTTCAAAATACACTACGCTATTGCACTTGCATATAGATCTACAGATGATGCATTCAATGTGTGAAGTATACTAAGCTATTTCTGTGGATGATGCATTTGATGTACCAAATATACTGTTATGTTGCTACTGCTTATTGTGATAATTTATTAATGCTACATTAAGATGTGTGTGCCATTAACAATGATTTTGTCAAAAAATCACTGTTCTAACAACAAAGACAGACATACTCTGTGACAGGACTTCCTTTGATGAACATTTGGTCAACTGTCCAGTAACCTGTTTGATGTTGAACAGATGTGATGGAATACACTTTGTGCTCAAAAGCTGATTCATGAAAACAGAATCTCAATCCCTGTACAGACTGCTGAGAAAAGTACATGACAGGGTTCTAAATGCTCCAACACTGTGTTTGATGGGATCATTCTGGACACAGTGTGATGATCCAGGATACAGTCAAGTGTTGAGAAAAAAATATGACAAGGTTCTAAATGCTCCAACACTGTGTTTGATGGGATCATTCTGGATACACTGTGATGATCCAGGATACAGTCAAGTGTTGAGAAAAAAAAAATGACAGGGTTCTAAATGCTCCAACACTGTGTTTGATGGGATCATTCTGGACACAGTGTGATGATCCAGGCTACAGTCAAGTGTAGAGAAAAAAAACATAACAAGGTTCTAAATGCTCCAACACTGTGTTTGATGGGATCATTCTGGACACAGTGTGATGATCCAGGCTACAGTCAAGTGTAGAGAAAAAAAACATAACAAGGTTCTAAATGCTCCAACACTGTGTTTGATGGGATCATTCTGGACACAGTGTGATGATCCAGGATACAGTCAAGTGTTGAGAAAAAAGAAGAAATAAGTACACGACCACATTTCATCCTTGTGACATATGCTGTACATGTTGTAAAGAATTGGGTGAGAGTAAATTGAATTTCTAACAAAAAAGTCAGTGACATATGTATCAATGTCAGTTAACACAAACATGAAATATAATCTTAATTACAACAAAATAATGGTTGCTTTTGGGCTTGAAAATGAACATCACTGCAGTGTTATCATTCCAAAATGTGAAACCTTTAAATCTGAGGAATACTAAAAAACATACAAAGATTTTAAGTAATTTCTGCGTGTACATTTCAATCCAACTTTATTGTGAAAGGAACACAAGTAAGCAGCAAAGAAATGATAAATATTACCAAAGCTCATCAAAATATTGTTGAAGAACACAATGTTATAATGCGTAGTCATGTTGAAACAGTTCAAAATATTGCCGAGCAAAAAAAAGCATGAACTGATTGCTCTGCTTTGTAGAAAAATAAATAAACAAAAGCGAGTAATGTATCAAACAAACAAAAAAATTGCAAAACCCAAAATTGAGAGTATTGCATTATTTCTAATATGGACAAAAAATTAAAAGGGGGAAAAAAAGCAAAAAAAAAAAAAAAGCACAAGAGTAAAACTTAAAATGAACAGTGTTATGTGACACACATGTGTTCCCATGTTTTGACTAAAGGCAACAATCTACAAAATGCTGATCTGAACCTTTATACAGATGAAAAAAGATGTTATCTGGCCATGTTTCCATTCATTATTGTTGGCATTGTTGTAATGTTCTATGTAATATACAGCTTCTGTGTCTGTGAACTATCACAGACATCACATTCACATGCACTGTTTGACTGGGCTTTCTTTCTTTGACAACACACACACACACACACACACACACACACACACACACAACTAAAAAGAAACAGAAGCACATAAAAAAAATCACAGGCTTCCAACTGTCAACTATCAAAATAAACAATTACATTGTTCAAGGATTTCTGTCATGAACTGTGACCCTGACCTTTGCAAAATCAAAAGGTGTGGCACCTGCACCACCAATCTAAAGTATGTTATACATCTATAATAGTCATGTTTACTTTATAAGTATATAATAATCATGTTTACTTTATGTTATAAGTATGCAATAATCATGTTTACTTTATGTTATAAGTATATAATAATCATGTTTACTCAAGACTTCATGATAGCACGAGAACAATATTGTCCATGAAAAAAAAGTGATCATGACAGTGTACATGATACTGATATTTGACAAAGATTACAAAGTTCTTGCCCCAATGAACTCCATGGTTGCAAAACCAAATTTCTGACAGAAGCTTTAATGGATATTTTATACACCATTCTGAAGATACTCCTTTGATGCTGGATAAAGTGTTATCAGAAAATTTTACTTTGACATGGGGAAAAAACAGAAAGAAAGAAAGCAGAGATTAATTAAAAATAAAGAAAAGAAAGGAAAAGAAAGAACAAAGAAAGGAATGAGGGGGAGACCAGCAATAAAAACCAGATTGGAGCAAAATTTGGCATGCTTTCAGGGGAAGCAATCCTTCCTGAATCAATGCTATCCAAGAGGGGGAAAAACTACAGTTGTTTCTCTTGCTCCAATGACCATTAATTTTCTGGTCCCTGCAAAACGGTTTGCAAAAGCAGGTTCTTAACGCTTATTATCCAGTTCTGTAGAACTTATATACTTCAAATAGGGGAAATAAATCATGTTCCACTGTTGGTTTGGGCTGTTCTTTTTTCCTTTTGATTGAAGCGTGGTACGTGGTGCAGTATGTGTGGTGTGAAGTAGTGGGGTGGCACAAGGTGTTGAAGGGACAGTTTGTTAAGTGGGAGATGGGCCTGACATCTGTTACAGCACATGTGTGTGTGTGTGTGTGTGTGTGTGTGTGTGTGTGTGATGCATAAAACAAGGCAAGTATGCATTGCTTTACTTTTCCAACATGTCAATTATTTACTTTCTGTGAGACATGAAAGTGTTATGGAATGTATTTACCGATAAAACCATATTTGTTCAAGAGATTCTGTGTGAGGCATTGCAATTTATTCTAAGTATACATGTATATAAGTACCACAACTGTAAAGACACACAACAGCTACATCAAATTTGGTCTGTAACAAATGTTCTGGAAAAAAAAAATTACAGAAAGCAAAAAAAATGTCAATATCACATGAATGGTAACAACATGAACAAAGAAACAAAACACCAATGTACATTCTTTCTGTCAGACATCCAAAGAACAGTATGATAACTAATCATGGTTTGGTCACTTCTCTTTTTTTTTCTAAAATAAACAGAAGCAAATGTGCACTTCCAGAGTCACTGTCCCCATTAAGCAAGGTGCCAGAATGCCAAAATGTGCATTCTGTGAAGTCAATGGCCAGTTGAAAACAAATATTGCTGACAAAACATTAAGTAGTCATGGCAGTCACGCAAATAGCAGGCTGCGCTCATAAACATTTCAGTGAAACAAAAATATCTACTAGTCCACAAGACATCCATAAATAAAGTACAAGCACAGAATGATAACTCAGTTCCTGTGTACTTCAAAACAGTTCATAGAAAGCACATGGATTTGAAACATTAACCATACCACAGAACAAAAGGTGTCCAATTTCAAATTAGTATATCAGTAATAAGCAACAGAAATATAAGTCATCTGATTAAAAAAAACATAACCATCATAAAAATAAACATGTTTAAAGCATACAATCATTTAAAAAAACATGATGACATATTTAAAGCAAACAATAGATTTGTTTTCTGTGCTTCACTGGACATGCTGATCAAAGTTATCAATGCTTCTTGAACAGTTTTATAATTGATTTGCCCACAACCACTCCAACTACCTCTGATCCAATCATATCAAACCATGACAATGCACTACGGAATCCCACGGCCACTTTACCTGACAAAAATGGCGTTACAGGTGAAGAAAAAGGATTGCCCAATGCTCTGTATCAAATGAAAGACATGACATGTGTCCATGGTATTCACCTCCACAACAAACTTCCTCTTTTTCACAATCCATCATCCAAAATGCTTCTCTTGGGCACAGTGTCTCAAAATGTTCAATCATCCACAAGCTTTGAAGTAGAAGGGCCAGCTTGGGAGAGAAGAAGAAAAATCTGATGTCTTTCCTTTTCTCCCCAATGTTCGCAATGAAATCAGCATCAGTAGGCTGAAAATAATGGATGTTTAAGATTCAATTCAATTAACATTTGTTAAGTCAGTAAACCTGCGCAACCTTCAGCATAGTTGTTCAGGTTTTGACAGAATAATTCCTGGTTCCATAATTCAGACGATCTTTTAGCCAAGACAGAGAATCATAACAAGTGTTTCACCCGTCCTCACACACATCAGATAAAGGGATGTGGTCATCCCACAGATAAAGGAGAAGAGAGACAGACATGTGGTCATCACAGAGATGTACTCTCTTCCAGTTCTCTCCCTTCATCACTGTCAGTGCAGAACTCACTACTCCCTTCCAGTACAACTTTGGCCTTGGGTATCACACTTTTCTTGGGAACCTCTGTCGCTATGTCTTTCTCAACCTCTGTAGCTGTATCTTTCTCATTCTCTGTACTCTGAAAGATAGGTCGGAAGTGCTCCACTGTTAACTCTTCATCGTCATTGTCATTGACCTCATCAGAAGATGAGCTGTCATTATCATCATCAGCATCAATCAGCTCAGTAATGGCTTGTGCAACAGCTTCTTCAGTCTGCTGCTCGTCCATGGCTGTGGCTGCGTCCTCCTTATCCATACCATTGACGGCACTGACAGAGAGAGATTGGGTCTCTGCAAGACCCACAGATGTTGAAGTTTTGGCCTGGGGTGTTGGTGCGCTGGCCGTGGACATCTGTTGGCGTTGCTCTTCCTCTTGGTCTAGGCAGTGCTGGAGGCCAGCACAGTATTGCAGCAGCAGCAGCATCAGGGCTTCGATCTTCTCATTGGACTTAGTGATGGCCAGCTTGACAGCCGCGCGGCTTGAATGGGAGTCAGCTTCCTGTAGCTGCTGCGTCAGCAGAATCTTATTGGATGTTTCTTGGTCTATGTCGATCTGCATCTTGTTGACCTGTGAAGTATATCGAAACAAACGTGTGACCACACATGCATACATACACATATATCATATATACACACATATAATGAATGCACATGTAAACAGGCACATGCATGAAAGCATACACACATAAAGATAAAAACTTATGTAGACAGGCACACATGCTCACTTGTACACAGTAAACACACAGATATACCTGAATGTGCTTATATCTAGTACACTCCACAATTTTCTATGCCCTGGGTTGTTTTTTTTCATATGTTCACATTTCACTGTTCAAAAATGTTCATATTCAAGGAGCAAGTTGGCATAAAGGTTAAAACACTTATCTGCCAATACAGTGTCTGTTAGGGTCCAGGTTTGAATCCCACTCTCACCCATTCTCCCAAGTTAGACTGAAAAATCAAACCGAGCATCTAGCCATTCGGATGAGATGATAAACTGAGGTCCCATCTGCAGCACTCACTTGGCACACTGAAAAAAAAAACAATGGCAACGAAAGTGTTCTCTGGTAAAATTCTGTAAAATGAAATCGACTCTGACAGGTATACAAATATAAATGCACGCACTCAAGGCCTGAACAGTGTGTTGGGTTATGCTGCTGTCAGATATCTGCCTTGCAGATGTGGTGTAGCATGTATGGATATGTCCGAACGCATTAATGCCTTCTTGAGAAACTAAAACTGTTCATGTAGATTTTGTGTTGCAACATTCTACAACAGTCTGTTTTTTTCAAAAGCACTAATTATATCCAATATTCTATTTTCAAATTCTAGCAAAAGTCACAGATCAAAATTATACATGCCACATTTACATGCAAACAGCACACACATAGGTGAGTATGTAAATGCATAGAGTGTGCATGCTAAATAACATGCACACACACAGACACACACACAAACACACAGATATGTACATTATAACAGAACGAAAGCCAAAAACTTACACAAACCATCTGAATCTGACAGGCATACCCATTTGTGTACACTGTAATTCCGACTTCAACATGGAAGAGTAGACGGGTAAAAATCTTGATATTGTACACACACACACACACATCCACAGATATGCACACTATAACAGTAGGAGAGCTAAAAACTTGCACAAACCATCTGATTGAGACAGGTAGACTCATTTGGTTAATACTGCCCCCCTCCCCCTCCATCCCCCCACCGCCCCCGCCCCCTCCCCCCACATACACACAGATATGCACACTATAACAGTATGAGAGCCAAAAATTTGCACAAACCATCTGATCAAGACGGGCTTTGCGATCGCTCACTTCCAGCTGAGAGAAGAGCTGTCTACCCTTCTGTTTTGCTGCGTTGATGGCTGCATCGTCCAGGGTGCCATGGAGAAACTGTAGGTCTGTGGGCATGGCTGGCTCACTCGTTTCTCTGGTCTGCACAGTAGTAGTACATTCACACATTTTTTATTTCCAACATCATGTTCTGTCATCTGTGGTCTGCACGGTAGTAGGACATTCACACATTTTTATATTTCCAATATCATGTTGTCATCTGTGGTCTGCACAGTAGTAGTACATTCACACATTTTTTTATTTCCAACATCATGTTGTGTCATCTGTGGTCTGCACGGTAGTAGGACATTCACACATTTTTATATTTCCAATATCATGTTGTCATCTGTGGTCTGCACGGTAGTAGTACATTCACACATTTTTTATTTCTAACATCATTTTCTGTCATCTGTGGTCTGCACGGTAGTAGGACATTCACACATTTTTATATTTCCAACATCATTTTCTGTCATCTGTGGTCTGCACAGTACTAGTACATTCACACATTTCTTTATTTCCAACATTATTTTCTCCGTTTCTGAATGTGAACGGTGCGATCAGCATACTTCCCTTTTTCTGGTGTACACAAAGAATCCACATTTACAATTCCAATTTACAGTGAAAAAAGATCGCTTTTTGTCAATCTCTCAAATTGTTAACACATGTTGAGCTGCTTTTCATGTGTTGATTTCTCTTTCTTCCTCTCTCTCCCACTTCTCATTGCCTGTTCAACTCCAGGGAACAAATTGTTTGTGTCAAAAAATGTCCGGTTCACTGAGACAGGACTGAGATGCATATAAATTAATCTGCTTTACATCAGCTCTGATCCATCTTTTTCTTTCTTTTTTAACTACTGCATTTTAAAATGCTATGACAAAGCTTTGAAAAGACAAGGAAAATAAACAATCTTCACCTTTGATTTTTCCTTTGACTCAGAACGTCGTGATGGTTGTGGACTGGTTTCCGGTTTTGAGGTTTCCGCTGAAAATTAGAGGAAAAAACTAAGTATTTTTCAAGAAAAACGAAACTGATCATTTTGGAAACAACCAGTTCACCTTCAAAGTCAGTCAGCCACTAATGATCTTTACCTTAACCATTCACACTACCAATACCATACCATACACAAAGACTATCAAGTGGTCTATGACATGACACAATTACTTCAAATAATCTGGATCATGTTTTGATGGCAGACAAAGACATCTCAACAGTATGAGGAAAATAGCACTGTGTTACAAAATCATGCAAAACAAGAGGCTGCAAAGAAATGGCTTCAGGAGCTTTTTCAAACAAATCAACCAGTTTCATCAAAACAAATGTCAGTACATAAAATGTCCATGTCTGCCTGCTGAACACCTGTCAGTACATAAAATGTCCATGTCTGCCTGCTGAACAACTATCAGTACATAAAATGTCCATGTCTGCCTTCTGAACACCTGTCAGTACATAAAATGTTCATGTCTGCCTGCTGAACACCTGTCAGTACATAAAATGTCCATGTCTGCCTGCTGAACACCTGTCAGTACGTAACAATGTCCATGTCTGCTTGCTGATCACCTGTCAGTACATAAAATGTCCATGTCTGCCTGCTGAACACCTGTCAGTACATAAAATGTTCATGTCTGCCTGCTGAACACCTGTCAGTACGTAACAATGTCCATGTCTGCCTGCTAACACCTGTCAGTACATAACAATGTCCATGTCTGCCTGCTGAACACCTGTCAGTACATAAAATGTTCATGTCTGCCTGCTGAACAACTGTCAGTATGTAACAATGTCCATGTCTGCCTGCTGAACACCTGTCAGTACATAACAATGTCTGTCAGTACATAAAATGTGCATGTCTGCCTGCTGAACAACTGTCAGTATGTAACAATGTCCATGTCTGCCTGCTGAACACCTGTCAGTACATAAAATGTTCATGTCTGCCTGCTGAACAACTGTCAGTATGTAACAATGTCCATGTCTGCCTGCTGAACACCTGTCAGTACATAAAATGTTCATGTCTGCCTGCTGAACAACTGTCAGTATGTAACAATGTCCATGTCTGCCTGCTGAACACCTGTCAGTACATAACAATGTCTGTCAGTACATAAAATGTGCATGTCTGCCTGCTGAACACCTTTCAGTACATAAAATGTGCATGTCTGCCTGCAAAACACCTGTCAGTGCGTAACAATGTCTGTCAGTACATAAAATGTCCATGTCTGCCTGCTAAACACTTGTCAGTACATAAAATGTCTATGTCTGCCTGCTGAGCAACTGTCAGTATGTAACAATGTCCATGTCTGCCTGCTAAACACCTGTCAGTACATAACAATGTCTGTCAGTACATAAAATGTCCATGTCTGCCTGCTGAACACTTGTCAGTACATAAAATGTCTATGTCTGCCTGCTGAACACTTGTCAGTACATAAAATGTCTATGTCTGCCTGCTGAGCAACTGTCAGTGCGTAACAATGTCTGCCTGCCTGCTTACCTTTGTTGACCCCTTTGAGTCTGCTGAGTATGCGGCTGCTGCGAGTCTGTTGCCGCGGTGACTGAGTTCCTGTCTCTTCCTCCATCTGCTTGCGGGCTGCTGTGGGGGTTCTCCAAAACTCTCCGGGGGCACTGCGACGCCGCGGCCCATCTCTGTGCAACAGTCAGAAAACAAAGACAAAAAATAAAAACCAACCACTGTGGTGAAGTGGTTAACATCACACAATAACGGCTAGGACACTGGTTGGATTCCCGGTGGAGGTGGGTTTCTTTGGCCCGCAGCCAGCTCATACCCAGATTCAAGTGTGCTGTGGGCTTAAATGTGAAGACCTGGACCACACAGCCCAGTATCATCCACTACACAGATGCATCTTTGGGTGTGTTGCTGAAATTTTCTTGCCAACACTGCAAGTGTCATTATCTCTCAGGCCTGGTTAATGAAGGGATATCATTATGAAAGGAAGTGCAGAGTACAGCCTTGTCAAGCAGTCCTAAACCTATTGGACTTCCATAGCAATGCCATCATCATCACCATCCTCTTCCTTCATCATCAAAAACAAACAACAACAAAAAAAAGTCCCAAATTCTGTGGCCTTTCATGCACTGCTTTCATGGTGATCTCAGTTTCAATAACCCTCCACTCCTGTCCTTGGGATGAGTCCTGTCAAGGCCTTTGGTGTCGGCTGAGTCACTGAATGGACATTGTGGCCGAGTCCACTCTGAGTGGGGGGGAAACTCGCTCAGTCTGGTTCCATTATTAAGTTATTATTGTCATCAATAGGGGGCCTTGTATGAGGTGTCCTGAGTATGATAAATTGAAACCGGCACTACAGAACAATACCGAAGAGACTCAGCAGCAGTTGTGGGTCTTCTCTGCAGTGTGACCTCCTAGAGACCTAACACTGATTGTTCCCTGTGGACAGGCCAACGCTGGGACTGCAACAGATGGACCCAGGTGTGGCCGTGTATTTGGGACTCCAAATGTGCACTGTGGGAGTAATGCCACTGAAACAGTGGAGATGATGGCACAGCAACAACAAAAAAAGAAGAAAAACAAAGTGATGCACAGCTGTAGTAACAAAACAACTGAAATACATACAAGATCCAAATGAAAGACAGACACACAGCTGTATCAACAAAACAACTGAAACACATACAAGATTTACTTGAAAGACAGACAGACATACAGCAGTATAAACAAGACACTTGAAATAAATGCAAGATTCAAATGAAAGGAGAAACAAACTGCAATACTAATGAGACATTTTTTTAATGAATGGTCATGTTTTGAAAGTGATTGCACTAAACATGTTCAATGTTATATGTACTTGAGCCAAAAAAAAAAAAAACAATTTCTGTGAGTTTACAGACAATAGCATTGTATCTTATTTCATTTTTTCACCAGACACATATACAGAGTCCTGAAGACTGAAATAAACTGACAACTGCAAGCTTCAAACTTTCTGAAGGTGACTTAACAAATGGACAAAAGCTTTATAACTGACACACATCTTGTTTTTGCTGAGGTCAGCTCTGTAACGCCCCCCTTCCCCCACTCTCCCACCCTGCAAGGAACACTGACCTTTCTGCCAACCCAACAAAAGTGAGATGTAACCTGTTCCTTCACTCTATCGACTCACCAAAAAATATCTGCTGAACTTAAAATGATATATCTCCACCACTATTATTTCATCCAATGCACAAACACAGTCAAATTAAAAAAATAATGGCAAGTTTGTCAACAAATCTGTAATAAAAGATTTATCAGCAAACTGCACAGACCTGCCTCTGGATAAAAGTCACAAGCACAGAAATGGCTGTGATGATGGCAAACTCAAAATGGCCTTGTGGTCGGTTTGGCTCTATCTCTTTCTTAGTTATGCAGTGTGGAGGGGAAAAAATGCAAAAAAAACTTATCATAATTTTCATTTGTTTCTTTGTCTGTGTGGAAAGTGCACAGATGGGCATATAACAAAATTTGGCACCTGGAAAAAAAGTGTAAACATAATTGCTGGCACTGCTAAAGACCTAAAAAAAAAACCACAATGTACAGCAGAAGACAGGACAAATAAACAAGAACATTTTGGTCAAATAATTGTACATGCTCTTCACTTTTCTGTATGACAACTGTGAATTTTTTTTATTGGAACAGTTGCCGAAGCCAGTTTTACATCTTCTGTTTGTGGTGCACCGTAGTAACAAATCACATCACACTGCTCACACAGAGGATGATAACTACAAATAACATATGCATAACAGTTATGTAAAAGAAGTACTTACGCTGAACAGAGGGTTTCTGCCCGACACTTCTCAATGCACTTCTTGTGACTGATCATATCACATGTGTTGCACTGGAAGGCGTTTTTCATCCAGATCTGAATCAGGCGCAACATGTTACTGTCCATGCATCTTATCTTCATTTGTTAGCATGAACAGTTACAACAGATTTCAACTGAAGGTAAAGAGGGGTAGGAGGAGAATCTGGTGCTACCCTTTTTGTCTATCTCACACACACACACACACACACACACGGGTGCTACTATTTTATCACAAACACACACACACACACACACACACGCACACACACACACACACACAGATTCACCTACTCACACACATGCATACACATTCATCTACACATACATACACACACGTTCAAACACTTCACATATATACAGGAAACAGAATAAGAAGAAAAAAGAGATTTTGACTGGGCACGTTCCACTTCTCTGCTCTCTCCTGTCATCCAACATTTATCAATTAATAAAGTGATTAATCAGTAATGCATTATTCAACTCTTTAATATTACTATCAACTGGATGAAATATTTCACATATCCATCATGACTGTAACACTAGAATAATTACAACATCAGGATTTAAAGTCTGCTTCATATCCACTGCTGTTTTAGATTCTGGACATGTTCACATTACTTTCAAAAGAGTAGTTCTGAGAGTTAGGTATCACACAACCTCAACACCCAGTACGACAAAGCTCAAGGCCAGGAAACAAGGCTTAAGACACAGGTTTCTTCACACACCTTTTTTCCACAGAAGTTACAGTAGGTAGCCGAGTTGAACTGGGCTCTCGAAAACAAATGTCTCCCTTCTCCGCTCCTGTGGATTTCAGAAAAAAAAAAACACAAAGAATCATTCTCAGCTGCTTGTTCACTGAAGCAGTATACTGTAACACCATGACAACGTGAGATATTAATGGACAAGTTTTCAGTATACTGTAACTTTGAACCACTGAGCGGTATTTTTACACAAGTTTTCCATTACATGATCAGTTATGTATGCATTCATCTTCATCATTTTCTGATTTATAGTTCTCTGGCTATTCCCATCTTAAAGTAATGCACTGTGACCAAACAGAATAACTTTTGGTGTTATTTATATATTCACCTCAAGTAAAACAGGATAATTAGAATCTTTGTGGACAACTTGACATCTTTAATTTAATCATACACGCAAAATGTTTTCCTTTACTTCAGATGAATCTCACTCAGGAGACATTCTTCAAAATTATTTTAACTCTCCGATAACCCATCTGATGGCAATGACAACAATAACAATAAAATAACAATCCCTCTCCATAATACCTTCAAGTCATTGTACAAAGCACTTAACAATATTCTATTTTCAAAATCATTGTATGCAATTTGATAAGGTGTTATAAACACTGGCATTCCTAAAAGCATTCCTAAAATCATATCTTTATGCTGAACCAGAACAAGTGCAACTGAACATCATGGATGTGACTGTAGCGGTGCAGTCTTATCACAGGTGTGTGACCTCATGGTCACCTAATATGACAGCTCCCTGTGGACAACTGACACAGGGACTGAAGCAGACGAGCCCCGGTGTGGCTGTGTTTGGGAACTTGGGATGATTGCACTGGGATAATGCCACTGAAATGGCAGCAAAAAAAAAAAAAAAAAAAAAAAAAAAAACCACTGTACACAAAGAATTCTGAATGAGTGGCATGAAGGTTGATTGCACAAAAAGGCAGGAAGGGGTCAGCAAAACAACAGGAAAAGAAGAAACACGGATCACTTTCACGTCAACAAAACAAAACCAAAAGAAGAAACATAGATCACTTACACATCAACAAAACAAAACCAAAGGAAGAAATACAGATCACTTACACGTCAACAAAACAAAACCAAAAGAAGAAACACAGATCACTTACACGTCAGCAAAACAACAGTAAAAGAAGAAACACAGATCACTTACACGTCAGCAAAACAACAGTAAAAGAAGAAACACAGAACACTTACACGTCAGCAAAGCAACAGTAAAAGAAGAAACACAGACCACTTACACGTCAGCAAAACAACAGTAAAAGAAGAAACACAGAACACTTACACGTCAGCAAAACAACAGTAAAAGAAGAAACACAGACCACTTACACGTCAGAAAAACAACAGTAAAAGAAGAAACACAGATCACTTACACTGTCTCAGAGTCTGACAACTCCTCCTGGCTGGAGTCATTGGCCTCCATCTCTATTCCCACACCAGCAAGGTCAGCAGGGTCACTGGGGTCAAGGTCACGAACAAACATCTGGCGCTGCTGTTTATCCAGGTTAGAAGGAGTAAACTGAAAGCGCAGCGTCACATCACCATAGCAACGATGAGGCTCAAAGCCTATATGTCCTGCCCAAGACTTGCGGCTGCAAAATGGACAAACCATATTAGTAAAACACTGCAAAGCAAACTTAAAACATTTAATGAAATTAAAAACAGGAGCAACAGAATTGTGAAAACAGTCCGATGAAAAAATATAACAAAACTAGAATATCTGTTTGACTGATTTTTAATAGCTTAGATGGGGATTATTCTGGATGATTCCAAGCTGTTTCAGTATGGTTACAGAGTATATCAAAAAACAAATAAACACTAAGAACATGCAGAAAAACAATTTGTTTTTGTTTTCTGTTTTCCAAGATGACAGTGAAAGACTGCTAACCTGGCCCCAGCTTTGATCTGTCCTGGCTGCAGCTCTAAGGTCTGCTGGCTGTCTCCCTGCATGGTCATCAGACACTGCAGCACCACCATGTTGACAGGTACGCTCACCTGTGGGCAGGGAAACAGGGCCATCACACAGCAGTCTCTTCACATCACACAGCAGTTTCTTCACATCACAACAGTCTCTTGCCACCACACAGCAGCCTCTTCACATCACACAGCAGTCTCTTGCCATCACACATCACACAGCAGTCTCTTGCCATCACACAGCAGTCTCTTGCCATCAAACATCACACAGCAGTCTCTTGCCATCACACATCACACAGCAGTCTCTTGCCATCACACATCACACAGCAGTCTCTTCACATCACACATCAGTCTCTTCACATCACACAGCAGTCTTTCACATCACACAGCAGTCTCTTGCCATCACACATCACACAGCAGTCTCTTCACATCACACATCACACAGCAGTCTCTTCACATCACACATCACACAGCAGTCTCTTCACATCACACAACAGTCTCTGGTCATCACACAACAGTCTCTTCACATCACACATCACACATCAGTCTCTTCACATCACACAACAGTCTCTGGTCATCACACAGCAGTCTCTTCACATCACACAGCAGTCTCTTCACATCACACAACAGTCTCTTCACATTACACATCACACAGCAGTCTCTTCACATTACACATCACACAGCAGTCTCTTCACATCACACAGCAGTCTCTTCACATCACACAGCAGTCTTTTGCCATCTCACATCACACAGCAGTCTCTTCACATCACGCAGCAGTCTTTTGCCATCTCACATCATGCAGCAGTCTCTCATCATCTCACATCACACAGCAGTCTCTTCACATTACACATCACACAGCAGTCTCTTCACATCACACAGCAGTCTCTTCACATCACACAGCAGTCTTTTGCCATCTCACATCACACAGCAGTCTCTTCACATCACACAGCAGTCTCTTCACATCACACAGCAGTCTTTTGCCATCTCACATCACACAGCAGTCTCTTCACATCACACAGCAGTCTTCTGCCATCTCACATCACGCAGCAGTCTCTCACCATCTCACATCACGCAGCAGTCTCTCACCATCTCATGTCAATCTCTTGCTGTTAAACATCACACACCAGTCTCTCATCACACATAATACTTCTGTGTCACCTGACAAGCACACATGACTCATCCCCTCAAATAATTCAATCTCAAAAGAACTAAAATCCAAGCCCTGAACAACTGGACCCTATGGGCTGTTAGCAAATAAGTATGCACACTTATCTACAACCTGTGGAAAAGTCATCACATATCAAACCATCTTTTACAAAATCAAACACATGCACTATCTTATTGATAGGTATAATCATACTTGTGACTTATTATCACGCTCCCAATTTGAATAAGAAAATAACAAATAATCAAACCAGGAGGATGAGTCCAAGATCTGTACTAACTCATTCTCCTTAAACCTAGGCAGAGCAATGGAGATAGACAGATGTAATAGATGTAGTGGCCCCTGAATTTTATGCACAGATGATAGTAGTAATATGGCACAAATATTAAATTCCAACCTGCCTTGAAACAAAATAAGCAAAACTGGAATTTCAGTATCATATAACAAACCTTTGCAATTCAAGAAAGACAGCAAGACAGATTTTGTCTTAAAGAACAAAAGATACTGTTATTGTTTGATAAAATTTGTCATGCACCTGCATGCACACACACACACACACACACCTGACACACAAAAATTACATGATATGAGCTCATGTGACTTCACTTCTTCCACAAATTGAGAACAAGCAAAAAGAGCAGAACCAAAACAAGAGCCACCATCAGCTCTCTGTCTCTCACCTGACCCAGCAGTAAGTCACGGTGTGGTGGTGGTGTAGGGCGGTCAGGTTTAACATCCATGTGCTCTGTGTTGTGACACCACACACACACGTTCAGGTAGGCATGTTGATCCCCCAGGTCAAATGATAAGGGGTCGTGCCATCTTGGATTCTGGAATGGTGTTTTTTGAAAAGGGAGAGAAGTTTGATTTTTTTTTTTCAAATTCTTGCCCCAATGTCAGTAACAGGAGGAATATTTATACATAAAGAGATGTGCCAACCCCCAGTCCTCGTTTTTCTCCCATCTCAAAGATAATTTTAAAGTATGATTTGCATGCATACATTCATACATGAATGCTAAGCATACATACTCATACACATATACATACCAACATTCTCACACATATACATATATGCATATAAATTAACAAATAATGAGGCCAGACGATGAAATGATTAACAAATAGTAAACAGTGGTAACTCTCTCCATTCACAGAGTACACAACTTCAAGTCAGTGCTGCTTACGCTACCGATTCATCTAGCACACAGGTAAATAAAAGGTACATTGGAACAAACCCAGACGCTTCTTCAAAAAGAAAGCACTGGGCCTGTCCTTATACCCATCATTTGACATGTGCACACAGTAGCAAAGACAGAAGAAATGTGCAAACACAAATAAGCTTTTATTCAAGACTGGCACAGCCTCTTTAATCCTGAACAAGCCACACAGAACACATGGACAATATAGAACAAACACATGGTTGCCTCGGTTGCATGTACTTTTACAAACAAACACATATATGTCTACACCTTGTTAACTTCTACTTGTGCCTGACGACTGTGGCAGGGGGGGGCATGAGACAAGGGGGAGAGAACACTGAGGTGTCCTTCTCCTCTCGCTTCCACATGGATGGTCACACTGGTGCTCCCATACACCCACACACAGCAACATACACACACACCTTCAATGTCAGTGTGCCACTGGTGCTCCCATACACCCACACACAGCAACATACACACACACACAGCAACATAACCCACACAGCAACATACGCACACACCTTCAATGTCAGTGTGCCACTGGTGCTCCCATACACCCACATACAGCAACATACACACACACCTTCAATGTCAGTGTGCCAGTGGTTACAGCAGCAGGCCCACTCAAAGAACAAAGATTTGAGAGTTCAGACAGGCTTTCAACATGGAGTTAACTCAATCCACGCATGCATGCACATGCTCACACACACACACACACACACACACACACACACACATGTGCGTGCACATATGCTACAAAATCAAAGGCATTTTAAAATGTTAAAAATCCACCTGTGAAGCAGGCACTTCCCGAGTCTTCATGACTGGTGAAGCATCATCATCACTGTCGCTGTCTGCACTGCACACGCTTCTTGCTTCATCCTCCTGCAAACACATACGCACTTTATAACACCCATGCACAAACACATATACACATCTTATTACCCATGCACAAGCCTGTTAATGACTGAGCATGCAAACCTACAATTGACAGAGAGAGAATATAAAATGCACAACACTAGTCTTATCATACTTTAAACTGGAAATGTGCAGAATGAATGTACAGTATGATAAGTGCAATGTTAACATTCATGTCATTCAAACAGATTTATTGCATTATACTACTTACAATGTTTTAAATTAGAGTGAGCTCAACAGCACTCTCACTCAGCAAGAACGTGCATGTTTGCAAGAGTAAGCGATGGAGCTTGAGTAAGAGTGAAACTCTACAAGTCAGCCCAAACCAATAATTTCAACAGTTTTGTTCTGGGGGTTTTCGTAGTTTTTTTATGTGTGTTTTTTGTTTGTTTGTTGGCTGGTTTGGTTTTTACTTTTCACCTTGCTGTCAGGAGCAAGACTGGCACTTTTTAAAGAGTCTCTGGCAGGAGAATGGTCCTTCCTAGTTGGTCCCTGATTTGCTCGTGGTCCCGGAGCCAAGGAATTGGGGTTACTGTTGATCCCCATGTCAGCCCTCCCACTTTGTGGTCCCTGTGTAAAGGAGGATTTCTTGATGCAGCAGCAGACAAGAGACAGGAAAAAAATCAGAGAGAAAGAAAAAGAGATAGACAGAAGCAAAGAGGCAACCATGCTTCTTTGCAACAATATCAAACATTCTTTGCTGTAATTTTGGACGGACACACACACACACACACACACACACACACACACACATAAACTCCAGTCCAGTTGGTATCCTCCTTTGATGTGTTATAATTAATGTTGTTATTTATATTACATTGTTGTAGGTTAATACTTGTTGATATGTATATGCATATTCTCCTTCCCATGACACTTCATCCAATACACACCACAATCTCTTTAGACCTTTTTCTTATAATATACTTTTCTTCTGATACATAACATGAATACTTTTTACACTAATATTCACATGCATTCCCTTTCCTTTATCCACTTCCTTACTCCTTTCCGTCTAAAAACACTTATAGTGAATAGACGTTAAACTGAAGATAAAACACACACACAATAATGCTGCCACACAATTTAAATTCATTTATGCAGATTCTGCACAGAAACAGCTTCCAACTTAGATGAATAACACAAAAGTTTACCTTCCCAAGATTTCAATGAATCAGACGAAAAATCAAAGTAATTTACTGACACTACACACAATCCTTAAAACAGTTCAAAATGACCCATGACTTTGCAGTGCACTGTTAACAATATGTGAGACAGACATTCATCTCACTGTCACACACCACCGAAGGGTCAAACAGCACAACACAGAAAAACCAACCCTGTCTGTAAAACAGAAACAGCATGAAACAGAATCATCCAACCTACCTGTGAAACTGAAACAGCACAACAAATGGAAAAAACCCAACTCTACATCTGAAACTGAAACAGCATAACACACACACACAAAAAAACAACAACAACAACAACCAAACTACCTACGAAACTGAAACAGCAAAACACAGCAAACCAAAAAACAACCACCAACAACAGTACCTGTGAAATGGTCCTTCTCCTCAGCCTGGGACTGGAGGGGGGTGGGGTGGAGTCAGCGCTGCTTTTCCTGGTCCGCAAGCCACTGGAGGCCATGGAGGTGAGATCACTGGAGGACTTGGGCCTCAGCAGCTGCATGTCGCCTGACACCGGGGCCGTCAGTTTCGGTCCTCGGTCTCTAGGGCCCGGTTCACTGCTCACACTGACAGAGTCAGATGCAGTGGTGGCTGTGACAGTGGTGGAGGTCTGGATGCTGATGTTGATGAACTCGTCTCCGTCCTCTGGCTGGCAGTCTTCTACAACTTCCGTTTCAGCCGGCTGATTCAAGAAGGAGAAGAGGACAAAACATTAATAATGTTTTATTTTTCTGTACGCAGCCTGCTGAAATGTAATTCTTGTCTAATGAGATTCTATCAACTGAGTGTTATTCATAAAAAAGAGAAATTTTTGTATTTGTATTTCTTTTTATTACAACAGAATTCTCTGAGTGAAATTTGGGCTGCTCTCCCCAGGGAGAGCGCGTCGCTATACTACAGCGCCACCCTTTTTTTTTTTTTTCCCCTGCGTGCAGTTTTTTATTTGTTGTTTCCTATCGAAGTGGATTTTTCTACAGGTTTTTGCCAGGAACAACCCTTTTGTTGCCGTGGGTTCTTTTACGTGCGCTAAGTGCATGCTGCACACGGGACCTCGGTTTATCGTCTCATCCGAATGACTAGCGTCCAGACCACCACTCAAGGTCTAGTGGAGGGGGAGAAAATATCGGCGGCTGAGCCGTGATTCGAACCAGCACGCTCAGATTGTCTCGCTTCCTAGGTGGACGCGTTACCTCTAGGCCATCACTCCAAATACTACAGAAAAACAAATGTTTGGTCCTAAAATCATGAAATTATGTTCAGTATAACAAATACTCTTTTTACTTTACCCTATACATCACATGATAAAATCTACAACATTCATACTTCAGTCCTTTACTTTAGTCAAGAAAATTAAGGTATCAAACAAGCCCCGATTTTTTAAAAAATCTAGAATAGACAAACATACAAAGACAAAAATAAAATTTTGGGGACTAAAAAAAAAAAAAGTAATATTCATTCTGAAAAACAAAATGAGAAATAATCATTGCCTTGTAAAGTGATACAGCATCTTCTTGGAACTTGACATCCTGAGGTAGCTTTGCTTGAGGGCGTTCTATACGCACACTGAATCTGCACACATATTGTTTACAGGTAAATAAGACAAATCAAAGCATCTTGCATATAACTTTTACTAACAGGTAATAAAAAGACAAGCAATCAATAAAAAGACAAGCATTCAATGTGTGCAATCATACTGACATTTATCTTTATGGATCTATGTATGTACACACACGAAAGCATCCAGATACACACACACACACACACACACACACACACACACACTACCTACACACACACACACGCACAGATCAATGAGATCAGGTGCATGTCTGTTGGGCGGCACTGCACCGGTTGCTCCCATCAAGTAATTCTTACATGATCTCATACTGGTTCTTTGACCCAGCAGCACTACACCAGAGTTGGCCCCAAAAGGCACATGGTATTCCCAGGAAAATGACGAGAACAATACAGACAGACAGATAATATGTACATGACAAAGGAAAGAAAAGCAAACAAAAAATTTACTAGCATTAAAACATATGGAAGCAGAAAAAGCGATGTAATAACAGAGAACTAGGTCTCACTTTTCTCCAGCATTCTTGAACAGCTTTGCAGCTTGTTTTACAGACACAATACGTGTGGTTGCCACGGAGATAAGAACATCCCCCTGAAAAAACAAAAGGAAAAAGTAACAACAGCACAAATCTCAAATCTGAATTTCTGAAACAGAGTGGATAACAAGACAGGAAATGAACAATTCTTAAGAGATCCACATTGTGGATCACCGGATTTTTTTATTTTTTTTTTAATTTTAATAAATCCTTCCAATAACATATCCTTGAGGCCCCATCTCCCACTGAAAACGAAGTGTTATAACTCCATTCAGCATGCTAGCCTATTTTGTGTAATCGAGTTTCACTCATTCATGAAATACTCAAACTGTTTAAACTGTTTTTATTTTTGTTGTTGTTGTTGTTGTTTGTTTTTTTGTTTTGTTTTTGTTTTGTTTTTAGTCTGTTTGTGTTTTTCATTGTTTGTCTGTCATTCCCCATACATATAAGCATTTGCATTACACATCCTTCTAATATGCTGTATTATCTTCATTTTCGGGAGTTTTGGGGGGAAGAGGGGGGAGGGGGATCACAAGACATGAAATGAACAATTCTTAAGACTTAAACATAATGGATCACAAGACCAGAAATGAACAATTCTTAAGACTTAAGACTTAAATATAGTGGATCAGAAGACCAGAAATGAACAATTCTAAAGACTTAAACATACTGGATAACTAGACAAGAAATAAACAATTCTTAAAAGTTAAACATAGTGGATCACAAGACAAGAAATGAACAATTCTTAAGACTTAAATACGCAATTTAAAATGTAAAACAAGATGTACTCTTCTTCCACTCCAGACAATTAATGCAAGATGATTTTTTCACCAAGAAGAAATCCTAAATCACAAATCTATCTGAAAAGCTTCTGTTTCACTGCCCCGTTTCAGTGCCAATACTCCCACATCACTCAATTTGGGGTACACATACACAGCCACAACCGAGTTCATCTGCTGCAGTACCAAGAAGTTTCAGTTTCATTTTTCTCAAGGAGGCACCACTGCCATCCATAAGCGCTACACATCTGCTAGGCAGATGCATGATCAGCTTAGTCAGGCCTTCAGTGCATGCATATATAAGTTTGTGTAGCCTTCACAGTGAATTTTGCCAAAAGACAACACTCTCATTACCATGAGTTCTTTTTTGGTGCACCATGTGTGTGCTGCACACAGGACCTCATCTCATCCAAATGACTAGACGCTCAGTTTGATTTTCTGAACTTGGGAGAAAGGGCGAGGAAATCTTGAAATCACTGATTTTCAGTTAACATTCCTATTTAAGAAAAAAAAAACTATTAAAAAAAAGAAGAAGAAAAGACCATAAACTTAAAAAGCCAAACGTCTGCATCATAAATACATACACAGAGTGTGTAAACGTTTATCAGTCACCAACCATAGACTGTCACTGTGTCAGGCAAGTAGACCTATTTCTTTAGATGCTTATTCCTGAACATCATGCAAATCTGTCCAGACTAGATAACTGCAATTCTACCTTAGCAGGTTTACCATCTTCCTCTCTTATTAGACTACAGAAAGTACCGAACAATGCTGCATGACTTGTCCTAGCAAAAAAGAAATCTGATCATGTCACACCTCTTTTGCATCAGTTACACTGGCTTCCTATAGAGTCCCGCATTCACTATAAACTAGCGACACTTGCCTTCCGACATTTTGATGAATCTCTACCCCCATCTCTCTCCTCTGTGCTGGAAACGTACGAACCATGTAGAATGTTAAGATCCAGTTCTGAACTGTTACTTAAAGTCCCAAGAACTAATTTAAAATGTGCAGGGAATAGGTCTTTTAGGGCTCAAGTACCCCAAATTTGGAATTCTTTGCCATCATCCCTCAGAAATGCTCCTGATCTCCAGACCTTAAAGTCAGATCTGAAAACACACCTTTTCCACAAACATTTCTGTACTCAGCACTATGGATAGTCCAAAGTCTGTTCACCACATGGAGTTTTATGCTAGAGATATTTATACTCAAGTGATCCTGTTTTAGCGCAATTGATATATTTAATGTGTCTGGGTGTACGCACATGCATGCGTGTGTGTGTGTGTGTGTGTGTGTGTGTGTGCGCGCGCGGGTGTGCGCGCGCATGTATGTGTGTGTCTAAAAATGTGTGTTTTTAAGGAATGTATTTCTTTTTTAATCTAAGCATTATTTACTTGATATTTTTATTGTTTGGTGGATCATGCTTTTTTATTCATTCTGTGAACGCACTGGATTGAGCTGTTGCAATGTTTTATGTTATATTCATATCTGGCTTGATGATGTAAGGCGCTTTGAGCAGCATCAGTACTGGATATCACGCCACAGAAAAGTTATGAATTATTACTATTATTATTATTATTACAAAGTGCTGAGGCCTTTGCAAAAGCATTCTGCAGGAAAGAAATATTGGCCACCTTCACCTCCCTTCGATAATACATTCTCATATCATCTGAATATATGGAAAGAACTTTTTTCCATTTTCAAGCCAAATTTGGCGTTGATAACCGAAGTATTTCCAGACAAAATGGCAAAATAAAATACAGACACAAGCACACACACACACACACACACACACACACACACACACACACACACACAACTGAAACAGGCTCTTGGTCTCACTTTTGTTTTCACACATAAAAAAAAAATAATGAAACACAAATTAACAAATAAATAATAAATAAATAAGTAAACAATCAAGCAAATCTATCACTAACAAAGACAACAGCAAGCAGATATACCCCTCATAAAGACAGGAAAGTCTGTGTGATCATGATGAGAAAAGAAAAGCAGTATTCCATGGATTACTTTTCATCAGGACAATTTTATCTGACCTTTCTGATGTCAGCTTTTGCAGCTGGGGAGTCCACCTGCACCAGATCCACAATGACAGCCATGCCATAGCGATCCATCAGGTATTCCTGGGAACAGCATTTCACTTAACATTCAGCAGGGCACACCCTATCTGATTCACAAACTGAAAGTGAAATTGAAACAATAACACTGTCTCAAAACACCAAGAAATTTACTATGGGGTACATCTCTGGACAGCATTCATTCACAACTGCACAGAACTTTCTTTCAAAGATCAAATGTGATCTCCAAAGAAGTAACTCGCACTCACCAACAGATTCCCCCCGTTTAACTTCAACAGAGTTCCAGAATCAAAATTGCGATATTTTCCAGAAGATATCAACTGCATGTAAGTGTGAAGCTCAAAATCTCACATCTTTGAAGTTCATGCCGATGTTCTCTGCTTGACCTTTGATGACCTCCACATCATAGGTCACCCACACCTTGCGTTGGCCACGTACCAATTCTTTCCAAGGTTTCACATCTGAGAAATGAAGACAGTGCTAGGTGTAACTATTTTTCTTGAACCTATTTACTTCTAATCATAATTACACATACAAATTGCTTATACATATAACAAAGTTTAAACCAGGAGATAAGAGAAATAAGCACATATGATAGGACAACAAAACCACAAAAAAGTAGATTTTTAAGATATCTGAATAATAGTAATAACAATGAATAAACAAATACATAAATAAATAAACAGATAAATAAACAAACAATTCAATACTCTTTTAAAAAGCTGTGCACTGGCATAAGAAAATCAAGATGAGAAGACATGACAGGCCTACCACTGACACAGAACAAAAACACCAAGTCAGGTTACCTGCAGACAGTATACAGTACAACGTAGTGTCTCTGGACAAGGCTGGAAGACGGGAGCACTTAATGAAGGTCACGCACAGACGACCCACAGTGATGCACTGCCCATTGATCTTCAGTCGGCATGGCGACACCACCATTTCTGGACGTGGAAAGACCGGCTTGAAGCGCATCTTGTAGTTGGGCAAGGTGTGCTTTTTGCGGATGGTTCTCCTCAGCTGTTACAACAGAAGATCCGTGTGATTAAAACTCTTTTTCCAAAGTATGAAAAATACAAAGCAAAAGTTTCAAAAAAGATAAATCCATTTGCGATACATGCACATGTGTGTGAATGCCCGCATATCTGTGTACAAACACATGTATATGCGTATGTGCATAAACAAAAATTTGGTTGCCAATTTACACTGTTAAGGAAGGAAACAAACAAGAAAGGTATGAAGACAGACAGGAGGCAGGCTTTCCTTGAAGAGGACCAGGGCCAGGTTGCTTGAGGTGATCTTTGCAGCACTAATTTGCTTACAGTTAACAATGTTCCTAAGTATATGGAATTTACAGTGGAGGTAAGAACATTTTTAATGATAAGCAATTTTATCGCCGCTACATGCGCGCATGCAACCCACCCTAGGGCTGACTGGTAATGATCAGACTGCAAGTTGACTGGAAGTTTGTGGAAGGTTCAGCTGGGGCATTTGGTGATGGGTGTGGATGAGTGAATCATTCAGACTGGGCATGTGAGCTGGTTCACTGAAGTAACTGGTTGGTTTGATTTGCTCAGTGCTTGCTAGCTGCTTGCTGACAATGTGTAAGTTTACTTGTACAAATAAGCTATTTGACTTGAAATACCATGACATGAAACTGCATGCATGCTTATTTGAAATATTTGTATTTGTATTTGTATTTAGTTTTTATCACAGCAGATTTCTCTGAGTGAAATTCGGGCTGCTCTCCACAGGGAGAGCGCGTCGCTACACTACAGCGCCACCCATTTTTTGTACTTTTTTCTGTGTGCAGTTTTATTTGTTTTTCCTATCAAAGTGGATTTTTTCTACAAAATTTTGCCAGGAACAACCCCTTTGTTGCCGTGGGTTCTTTTACATGTGCTAAATGCATGCTGCAGATTGTCTCATCCTAATGACTAGCGTCCAGACCACCACTCATGGTCTTGTGGAGGGGGAGAAAATATCGGCGGCTGAGCCATGATTCGAACCAGCGCGCTCAGATTCTCTCGCTTCCTAGGCGGATGCGTTACCTCTAGGCCATCACTCCACACAATCCACACAACCCGCATTAATTCACAAACATATCAATGCATACTAATCATAGTCATGGCACAATGAGTCATCTAAGCTGACACTGCTTCAAAATGCAGCGCTGCATCCAAACATGCACATTTGTCACTGACCTGATTGACAATGAGAGCAGCCACCTGAGGTAATGGACGCCCTTCAAAATGAGATTCCACATCAAAACTGGCCTCGGGTTCCTTTTGAAGGAGGAGCAAACCAAACAGACAAAGTAACTTATTCACGTGCTGATGGTTTTTCAGTTCAGGAATTAATCATAACAAAGTTAAGATTTATATGTGGTGCATGACACAAGCATGTGCCGTACACATGGCATGCTACATAGGCAAGTACATGAACTTAAATTTCAGTAAAGACCATTTATAACCCTGTGCTAAAACATTTGCTACATTTTGTTTTGTTGTATAAGGCAAGCAGAAAATGAATATATGCCAACAAAGTCATTTCAGGCTGAAAATGGGCATGTACCCAAACAATGTATGTTTCATGATGGTGTATGGTTTTGATGTTCTGTGCAGCAAGCTGGCACACAGTTAAAGCAGCACAGCTGCACCTGATTGAAAATAATATGGCGATGAGTGGATCCTTTGCATTATGAATAACCACAAGTTAAACCCAAGCACAAAAAAGAGAGTTAAAATGGAGCAGTTATAATGGAAAAAAGAAAGTACAAGCAAAGAACTCTTCTATCAGGGTGTGGGAAATTCAAATCCTTTCAGGACATCAAACATGAACTACTTGAATAAAGAGCTTTTTAAACAGATATTTCTACTGCAAGGCCAGAAGCAATTTCACACTTTTCAGAGAGCAATATATGTTGTTGATTTTTTTTTCTTTTTGTTTCTACTGCTGTTGTAACCAACAAAGAAGGGACCTCTTAAGGTCTTCTGCAATACTAGTAAAAAATCTCACTAATCAATTCCTGCTGCTTAATTCATATATTAGCGTAAAATAAGTTCCATGTAAACAAAACAATAATCAAGACAAAGCACAGATTCAAAACAAAGACAGGCAGACAGAGAGAGAGAGTGTGTGTGTGTGTGTGTGTGTGTGCATGTGTGTGCACACACGCATGTCTGTGTATGCATACGCATGCACATGCATGTTTGTGCGTGTGTGTGTGCGTTTCTGTCTCACTGCCTGCACACTTTCATGAGTGTGAAAATGTTTTTGTGTGCATGTGTGCATATGTGTGTGTGTGTGTGTGTGTGTGTGTGCATGTCTCTGTGTGTGCATGCATGTGTGAGTGTGAGTTTATGTCAACATGTAGTTTCTTCTTTCCACAAGATTTGAGTGCACTTCTAATTAGAAAATTTTTTTAAGCTGATTCAGGCAAAACACGCACACATATCCAAACCTTGCAAACACAAACACAGAAACACACATGACCGCAAAGTGTTTCTGTACCTGTAGAAAGGAGAAGGACCAGTGAGTGTACGGGAGTCGTGTCAGCTGGAGACGGGCACGACCACAGAGTTTTCGAAGTGTAACAGAGATAAAGGCCATCTTATTGAAAGGCAGCATGACATCCACACCAAGGGTGAACCCTCCATCGTAGTCCACATCCATGGTGATGTCCAGGCACTGAACACACAAGTACAAGCATGAGTTCATGCGCGCACGCGCACACACACACACATGCATGCAGACACACACACACAAACACTCACACACACTATGTACAAAACATACACATGCATGCATGCATATACATATACGCATAAAAAGTAAGATTTTTTTAAATAGTTCCTGGACAAAGAGATCTACCCTACAATCCTGAGTAAAGGATCACAGTCATCATTTGTTGATTCTTTTTTACCTGGGCTTTAACCCTCTGAGCCCTGACCACCGGTTTACCGGTGGTGGGGAGGGGTGTCATAATGCCTGGCCACCAGTTGAGCGGTGCGTAAACACTTGTCGTGTTTTGCTATTGGTTGACTTATATTTAAGAGCCAATCAGAAAAACCGTAATATTCCGATGCCAGCGAATGCAGTACCAACATTGCCATGCCCCCTCACTGTGTTTTGTGCATGTGCTTCGGATAAAAAAGATCGATTTCTACCATTAAGCGTGCAGAGTCTCAACCTGACATGCCTCCTTTGATCAACTGATTCTGCATGCTCAGATTCATTTTCAACATCACTATCTGTAGCAAAATCATCGGATTCGAATTCCACCTCACTATCAGAGTAATCATTGTCATAATCTACTTCTGATAAATCATCAAACATATCAATTACTTGCTGCGTTGTGTTTAGTTGTTTTCTCGCACTTTTTGTGCCTGATTTCTGCCGTGACGGGCCAGGTTGAGACTGCACGCTTCAAGTGTTTACGCACCGCTCAACCAGTGGCCGGGCATTATGTCATTTTTCTCTGCCACCAGTAAAGCGGTGGTCAGGGCTCAAACGGTTTAATACCAATTATTTGCAAATTTTGGCTCAGGAGCTCAGGCAGAAGGGTTAAAATTGCTCAGGGACTCAGGGCTCAAAGGGTTAACACATGTGTGCACATACGCACAAACACATATACACCCATGCACATGCACACACACAGACACACACACAAAGACACACACACAGACACACACACACACAAACCAACCTCCAGTTGTTCCCCCTCCCCCAGCTCCACCTTCTGCACAGAGACTCCCCCAACCACAGGGAACTTGGTCCCCAGGCTGAAGTCACGCACCTGCACAAAATTGTAAGATGGTAAGATTCCTGTGTTGAAACCACTGGTGTCCAACGTCACATCAAATCACATTGTTTATACTGAGTTATTGCCAAGCTGACTGCAAAGGGACCATTTCAGGGCTGGGTTTTGAACTTTTTGGGAGCAGAGAGGAGGGGGGGGGGGGGGGGGGCAACAGGTGAACTGTAATACAACACCACAGCTTTTGCTGGATTGTGTTTGAAACAGCACAGACTCCAGAAGACTTTATTGTCTCATGAGAAATGATAGTGAGTGTATGGATGATCAAATGTAGTCCATCATGTTTTTGCAAGGTAAATATCTATACAATATGCAGTAAAATCCACCAATAACTTACTATGATGTGAGCCAGCAGTTTACCAGATGTTGTCTGTAACAGCTCAGCAAACTCAAAATTCATCTTCCTCATTACCCATCTGGAACATTGGTAAAAAACAGATGTAACATTTCAGTTGACATTGATATGATACACATACACAGACTGACAGACAGACACACACACACACACAAAAACATGCACACACACACACACACACACCAGTTACCAACAGATACACAGAAGATCTATTATAAACCCTATACATCATAAACATATATGCTTACATTGTTAATTCCTGTTCACAAAAGAACACAACATGCATGCACGCACACATGCGTGCAAGCACACATGCACGCAGACACACATGCACACACACACCGGCTACCAATAGATAATAGAATTTTATAATAAACCCTATACATTGTAAATAATATATGCTTTAATTAAATTTCATGTTTTCTAAAGAAAACACACACACACACACACAAACACAGAGTGAGTACAGTAACCCACACTGCACGTGTGTCAATAAAAATTGGTAAATTTTGTAAAACAAAATACAGGAAACTGCATCCGAATGAACACTCTGGGATGTACCTTGAAATCCTTTATTGAGTGTTAAAACATTTGCATTGTTGGGTTTTCTACTCTCACATGACCTTTCTGGACAATGTATTATGTTGAGTTGTATCGTGTTGTATTGTGTTTGTTGTAACTTGCATTGATTTACTCCTTCTGTCACAACCAAGTTCTCTGTGTGAAATTCAGGCTGCTCTTGCCACCCTTCTTTTCTTCCTTTTTTCTCTGGCTGCAAGTACATTTATTTTCCTATAAAAGGATTTTCCCAGAGAATTTTGCTGAGGAAAACCATTGTGTTGCCATGGCTTCTTTAACGTGGGCTAAATGTTTTTTAAACACGGGACTTCAATTTATAATCTCATCAAAAATAGCTCAAGGTCTAGTGGAGGAGAAGAAAATACTGGAGAGTGTGGAAACTGATCATGTGTGTTCAGATTCTCTTGCTTCCTAAGTTCCTTGGCAGCTGCACAACACCACCACTCACCACACCACCACTCACCACAACACCACCACTCAACTGTTTCTTCTGGAAATCATAGTTCTGTTGCTTGAGCACTTACCTTCTGGAAATCGTCATACTGTTGCATGAGCTCTTACCTTCTACCATGAGACTTTGTGTCTGGCCAGTCTTCATAATGTCCACAACAGTTGTAAAAACATCCTTTCAGTTCTTCATACACACATATATACGTGTGTGTGTGTGTGTGTGTGTGTGTGTGTGTGGTGTGGTGTGGTGTGGTGTGGTGTGGTGTGGTGGTGTGGTGTGGTGTGGTGTGGTGTGTGTGTGTGTGCGTGTGTATGTGTGTGTGTGTGTGTTTTATATTTGAAATTCAATATGATCCACCTGCTCATCTGATGTGTTGATCGTACATCTCTGTCAGCATGTGAGTGTGTTTTGTTGACATTTATGCCACAGATGCTTTTGTTTTTGTTTTTTGCTGTCGCTGGTTTTGCTTTCTCTTTAAATCAATAAACTCCATACCTCAGCTGGGTTGCATGAGCCACTTTTGAAGAGCTAAGTTTACTTTAAGAAAACAATTGTAAGTCTATGGAATTTTTGTAAAATTAGGAATCTGGAATGTTAGGACTTCCTGCTTTTTTTTTCTTTTTCATTACTGAAATCCAGCACTGCGCTTCTTAAGTATCTCTTATTTTTCCCTCCCATCTAACCCTCCACACTCCCTTTCCACAAGTTTAATTATCTCTCTCTCTCTCTCTCTCCACTCACACCCTGTCTCTCTCTTATTCACATTACCTGCGAACTGTGCTCGTGTCCCTGAGTTCCTGGAACAGAAACTGGCCCATCAAGTTCAGCCATAAACAGTTCTCTTTCTGCTGCAGTGTCCCGCCATCTTTCAGTTTCTCCTTCAACACCTGCACAGTATATGATAAAGCCTTAAAAATGGAATGCTTCAGACTGCTGGCACCACAAAGTCAGAAAGTGGTAAATAAAATCAAGTAATCAATTGTTCTATGATATATATATATATGAAAACACAAATTAATGCAAATTACAGAAGTATTATATCATGTTCCAATACTTAGGAAATAAAACCTGATTCTGTCTACATGACAGCTCTATAATACATATATAGCTCCATGGGACAGCAAAGAAAAAAGAAAGAAAAAAAAGAGGAAGAAACCATGATTACTCACATTAATGCAAATTAAGAAATATTATATGATGTTCCAATACTTTGGAAATATAACCTTCTGATTCTGCCTACCTGTTTGCATATTCATGTGTGTGTGTGTGTGTGTGTGTGTGTGTGTGTGTGTGTCTGTCTGTCTGTGCGTGAGGGGGACATGTAACTTGTTACCAGTAATTTACATTTAACTATATGTACTTAACCGTGACCCACTAGTGCAGACTCCAGCAGTGGTCTGATTCCTGTCCTGTGCAAACTACTACCCGCCTATGCAGAGAAAATGAAAGTTGCTACGGCTGATAACCTCCAGGAAGTAGGTTACCTCCCCTTTGCATTCCTGACTAGCGCCCTCTTTTTCCGGCAGCCAGTTTGACTCCTGCTCCTGTGCTCTGCATACGGCTGAGTTTTTTTCATATTTTCTGTCTGTCTATTGATTCCTTGGTGCTCGTTTTGTGTACGATGATAAATCACAACAGGTCACATAACTACTTGGCTCGACTGGGCGATCGAGCTAAAATTAAGGCATGATCACAATTGACTGACGGACACTCTAGGCCCTCTGGGCTCTGTCTACAACGCTAACCCTCCACCTCCTCCACTGCCTCTGCTCCTTCCGGTCGACTCCATACCTCCACCATCTCCTATGCCTCCTCTGGCGGCTTCTCAGGGTTTGTTTCATGATACTCAGGTCAGTGGTGCTGTTTCTCTTAATTCAATCGATCCGCAATAGGTCTCAACATGCTCCGCATTTTCTCGGCCCTGCCAGTCGGCAGTGCACGAGTCGCCCTCCTCTATCCCTTTCCCCATGCCCACAATTTCAATGAACGAGTGTGCTCCCTCTCAGGGAATCCAACACAAGACTTACGTCCTCCACTTCGCACACTCGGTCTGCTCCTATATTTCATACGTCCATGATGGCGGCCATGGCCACAGATCATGCGCCCCTCGCACAGCATGCACTCTAGGTGTGAAGGTGAACTACTAGGAAACATGCACGCCCACACGCGTGCACCCTCCCCCTTGCTCCGAGTCTCAAATTCAAGGGAGGCAACCCTTGCTTCGGCACCCCTGCCAGTGAGTGCCATGGTTACCTCCCTTGCACCGGCACTGCCCCCTCACCCACACCGCGGGTGTATGCACGGTCCCTCCAACCTCAGCGGTGGCAGTTCGTTCTACCACACCGCTGGACTCTGCTGTTACCCAGCCAGTGGTGGCTCAGACACAAGCCCCAACTGACAATCAGCATCTCATACTGTCTATGCTCAGACAAATCTGCACCACCCTCCTTCCTGGTGCTACACCCTCTCCTCCAACTGACTCCACCCCTCTCATAGGTACCACACCTCCTGCTGACCCCTCTTCCACTGACACCCCCCCACCTTTGTCTCCTACAGACACCACCCAGCAGCACCACTCCTCTGCCATCGGGTACACATACATCATGCACAGCACACAGTCACACAATCCCACTGATGATACTGCCTCTGAAGTGGAAATCCTCGATGCGGGGGATCCCGCTTCACAACAGACACAACCTTTGTCTTTCACAGAAGCAATGGACCTCCTTGCTTCCTATGTGCCTGACCGGGTGCAGTCAATTCATAACACAGGCACGTCTCAAAAAAGCCTGGCGATGGAACTGTTAGGCATCCAACCACGACCCAGTGGTCCTCAGCGGGCCCTTACCCAGTCACCCATAGTGGTTGATGCCTGCAACGCATGCTAGAGTGCGTTAGGGGCCAACCCGCCCAGGATGTCCCAACCGACTATCTTCCCAGATGGTTCTGTCTCGCTCAGATTCCTCCCTGAATTTCTTGCCAAAAATCAAGCTCCCGGCACACCCTCCCCCATACTCTTCATCAAACCGCTCTCTTCCATACTGGCCCCTGACGATGAAGACAGATTCCTCTGCCTCATCAGGGCCTTGTGTGTCTACCTCAAAAAGTCACATCCCTTCCGGTTGTCCAAATGACGCCTCTTCATCAGTTGGGACCTGGACTACTCTCGCAACATCAGCAAGATGTTTCTGTCTCCATGGATAGTCAGTATGATTAAAGGCACATATGCAGACGCAGAGTTGGAACTTGATGTCTCCTCAGCCTGAGCTCACGAAGTCAGAGCATGGTCCTCTTCCCTTGCCTTTGACCACTCAGCAAGGCTACAAGACAACATGGATGCTGCTTACTGGAAAAACCCTGCTACCTTCTTTGATTTCTACTTGAGGGACGTCTCACGCTTAAGGGATGATGGCTCAAGAGGCATCGCATCTGCGGTGGTCGCACAACAGGCCATTGCAGTGCACAGACAATAAAACAGGTGAGCCCTCCACCTTGTTGTGCCATTCTGAACTAGTGGCTCATGGTTATGTATGTGCCGTTAAAAGGAAATTTCCTTCCAAAAATTATGTTTATATAACATACTGTGACCCAAATTTAAGACCATCCTGTTCCTCCCCACTTTCTGTTCTCCCTGCACACTGCGCTGGTTACGGTGATTTGCTATCAAAAGAGGGCGCTAGTCAGGGATGCAAAGGGGAGGTAACCTACTTCCAGGAGGTTATCATCCATAGCTACTTTCATTTTCTCCGTATACGCAGGTAGTAATTTGCACAGGACAGGAATCAGACCCCTGCCCGAGTCTGCACTAGTGGGTCACGGTAAGTATGTTACATAAACACAATTTTTGGAAGAAAATTTCCTTTTCAAAAATTAATCCCCTCTGATTTAGCAGACATCACTTTGTGGTGTCAAATATATCATCTGATCGACATTATAAAAAAAAAAAAAAGTATGCTCCAGTGTGTGTGTGTGCGTGTGTGCGCGCGTGCATGTGTGTGTCTGCAATCAAGGCTCAAACAAGCAATTAAGTAGTAATGACAATGCCAGTGTCAGATGATCATGATGACCTAATCAGATCTGACATGTGTATGTGATAAGAAACTCTAGAGAGAGCTGGGTCTTCAGTGAAGAAGCCCCCATCAGTCAAGTGTTTCAGCCCCTAACTCCTTGCACTCTAAGGGTGGTCGCCACTTCAGGACTGAGTCATCTTTCTGGCAGACGTTTTAACCACTGAGTCATCATCAACCAGATCCAGCTGGAACTCTTTTCTGTTGCTTCTGCCATTGCCTTGAAAGCCCTTGCCCTCTCTCTGCCAGAAATCGACAGCTGTTTCATAAGGCTGTAGGCAGATGTGTTCACAAACCCTCTCGCACCAATCTTTATGGCGAGGACTTTGGCTTGGAAGCCAGGTTTTCTCAGGCTGCTGGCTAGACTAATCAGATCTGACATGTGTATGTGTGCATGTGGGCCTGTTCAATTCCTGAACATGTATATCATGCATATATATATATATATATATATATATATATATATATATATATATATGTTGGATGACCAGTCCTAGCAGAAACAATGAATATTAAATTTAATTTTCTACACATTTTTTTTAAGTTTGAAAACAAATAAAATATCTGAAATTCATCCCTCTGTTTATCACCAGCTAATACCTTATAAATATATATATATCTTATTCAAATTTCTTTTTGTTTTCTTTTTCTTTCTTTCTTCTTTGTGGAAAGAATATATTTATCTTGAAAACCATAAACTTCAGACCTTACAGACCAAAACTTAATGTACAGTAATTGGGTTTTCCATATGTATACTTTACCTGTGGAAGGTTGATGACTGGAAATTGTTCCCGGTCTTGTGGGTTTTGCTGTGGAATCCGGTTCAAGTACCAACGCATCAAAAACAACTGCACTATGAGCGTAAGAACTACTCCAAGGAGCACTGAGATCATAACAACTTCAAGCAACATTCTGACTGAATTTACACTGAACTTGCTGGGGTTGAAATAGAGTTTTGCATTCAACTAAAACCTGGTTATTTTTATTCTGCTGTGATACTCATGTTTTCCTGAACTGCCTCAGGTAGGCATCCCATGTCATGACTTGCTGATGTCATGACTGATGCTGATTACCAAGCTAAAAATCTGACTGAGAAAAAATGGAAGATGGGTTGACAACAACACTGTCGGAATCTTTTCAGTCGGATTTCAGCAGAACACTCGCGACACGGTTGATCGATCCAATGACCTATCATTTTATGAGATCCTCTTCTCTGTGCAATTTTTGGTTCCTATAACAACACGCCGCCTCAAATACCGCTTAAGATTTGCCCCAGATACACAGCAGACACACTGACTACAGATACACAGCTACTGGCAATAGCGAGAGGGGATAAAAACAGATGTTGCAGCACAGCTGTGACGCCACTGGCCAGCAGTGGCAGACGACAAATCCATTGAAACTGGAAAACGACTTCATCGGCGATGCAACATCGACATGTGATGAACTTACGAAGTCACAGATCAGGGTTGCGAATACATCTCTTGGTGAAAAAAACTATGACTCTATTTTTGAAACTTTTAGTGCATTCGTATCTATAGTGAAAAGTTTAAATGCACATTCATGAGCGTTCGCTTCTTCGAGCTCACAGGGCGCAGCCATCGTAATGATAATAACTTGAGCTGCGAGAGTTACTGCGGTAGCTATGCGCATAAGCTCCCTTGAAGTGTTTTCACTTTTGTTTTGGCAGTGGGTGTGAGAGAGAGCGAAAGTTGAGGACCAGACATTGTCGGACAAAGTGTAGGAAGAACAGACCAAGACAGATGAGGAGTGACTGCAACCTGACAATGTAAAACAGACTGTAAATATTTTTAAAGACTTTCAGTTTTCCTATGATTGTGTTCTTTTATATAGTAATGTACGAGTAGATAGCCTCTCCAATAAAATAGAGGAACTCAAGAGTAGGGGGAATAAAACCGCATATTACTGGACTTACAGAAACAGTTCCAAAAAACCAGAACAATAGATTAAATTTCAAAATGCACTGTAATATCCCAAATTATGATATATTTACTAATAACAACGAAAAGAGAGGTGTGGCCCTGTATGTACACAAATCTTTAAAGCACAAGAATATCCTACATTAACAAATTTTACTTTTGAAGAAAGTGTATGGTGCAAATTTGAAAGTGCGAATGATGAGAGAGTTTTAATGGGGTGTATATACAGAAGTCCACATTCATCAGAACAAAACACAGAAAGATAACTTCAATAAAGTATGTATTATGGGAGGTTTTAATTATCCAGCTATACAGTGGGATGGTACTTGGACAGGCCCTTCAGACAATAGATTTATTGAATGCTTACGTGATGCATTCCTGATACAAAAGGTGTCAAAACCAACAAGAACTAGACCAGATCAAAAACCCAGTATTGTGGATCTGGTAATAGTAAATGAAAACAATTTAGTATCAGATATCAACCACCTAGATCCCCTGGGAAAGAATGGCCATGATATGTTGGTTTTTCAGTTCCATATTTCATTGGTGAAGGAAAAAGCAGAAAAAAAGTATAATTTTGACTTAAAAAAGGGAAACTATAATGGAATGAGAGAGATGGTAAATAAAGTGGACTAGGCATCAATGGACTGGAATGGAAAAGACCTTAACCAGTGCTGGAATGACTTAAAGACTATACTTCACAAAAATATGAATAATTATATATATATATATATATATATATATATATATATATATATATATATATATATATATATATATACCAAAAGTGTCAAGTAGACAGGAGAAAAAAATCAAACCCTCATGGATGAACAATAAAATAATGAGAATCATCAGAAAGAAATATAAATTGTATAAACGTTTCTTAAGAACTAAGTCAGGTCACTCCTATCTATGCTACATCAAAGAAAGGAATAAATGCTGCAAAATCATTAAAAAAAAAAAAAAAAAAAAAAAAGATTATGAAAGAAATTTAGCCAAAAAATGTAAGCAAAGTCCTAAAATATTTTGGAAATATGTGCAATAAAAAAAGAAAATTAGTACAGGAATAGGGGTACTAAAAAAAAGAAGGAAGCTTAGCAGAAAACGATCTAGAAAAAGCAGAAACACTTAATAAATTCTTTGCAAGTGTGCATACTAAAGAGACCTTGACAAATTTACCCGACCTTGGAGAAAGCTCCAGGTCAGGAAACGTTAATATTTGTGACTTAAGAGTCACTCCATTGGCAGTAGGAAAAAAAGTTGCATAGCTTCATACGGTATTACTGGAAGTATACTGAACTGGACAGAAAACTTCTTGTCAGAAAGAACACAGGTAGTTAGAATTGGAGAAAAAATGTCAACAAATGAAAATGTTGTTAGTGGTATACCACAAGGTAGCATACTTGGCCCAGTGCTATTTACAATATACATAAATGACCTTCCTGAAAGTAAAGAAAGCAAATGCAAAATATTTGCTGATGATAATAAAATTTATGGCAATGCGCAAAATAATACTACACTACAAAAGGACTTATATAAGTTACAAGACTGGACTGATAGATGGAATCTATTTAGACTTTAGAAAGGCATTTGACTCGGTACCACATCAAAGACCCCTACAAAGCACAAGGACCAGACAAAATACCCTCAAGAATATCAAAGGAATTGAGCAGAGAGTTAACTCTTCCTTTGAGTATGATTTATAATAAATCACTCGAATCTGCTTCCCTACCGAAATATTGGAAAATTTAATGGCTGAGGTAACAGCTATATATAAAAAGGGTCAAAACATGAACCAGGAAACTACAGACCAGTGAGCTTGACTTGTATTGTGTGTAAGATTTTGGAGTCCTTTATCAGGGATGCAATAGTATCACACATGACAACAAACAATCTGTATGTAGACTGTCAACATGGTTTTAGAAAGAGAAGAAAGTGTACAACACAGCTCTTAGAAGTAATTGAAGATCTCATAAAAATGATAGATATGGGTAAACCTGTAGACATAATTTATTTAGACTTTAGAAAGGCATTTGACTCGGTACCACATCAAAGACTTTTATTAAAATTAGCTTCATACGGTATTACTGGAAGTATACTAAACTGGACAGAAAACTTCTTGTCAGAAAGAACACAGGTAGTTAGAATTGGAGAAAAAATGTCAACAAATGAAAATGTTAGTGGTATACCACAAGGTAGCATACTTGGCCCAGTGCTATTTACAATATACATAAATGACCTTCCTGAAAGTAAAGAAAGCAAATGCAAAATATTTGCTGATGATAATAAAATTTATGGCAATGCGCAAAATAATACTACACTACAAAAGGACTTATATAAGTTACAAGACTGGACTGATAGATGGAATCTATATTTTAACGTATCAAAGTGCAAAGTAATGCACATGGGAAGAAAATAGAAGACACCACACAGGACACTGAAAAATGTCAAAGTGAGAAAGACCTTGGCATAAATTTTGATAATAAACTATCTTTTGACATACATATACAGAATATAATAAATAAAGCCAACCAAATGATAGGGATAATTAAGAGAACATTTACCTATTTAGATAAAGATATATTTCTTAAACTGTATAAAGCATTAGTTAGGTCACAAGTGGAATATGGTAATATTGTGTGGCACCCATACCTCAAGAGACAATCTATAGCTATAGAAAGGGTACAAAGAAGAGCAACTAAGATATTAAAAGAATGCAAATCTATGAGCTATCAACAGAGACTTATATACTTAAATCTGCATTCATTAAATAAGAAATATTCTTATGGAAATTGACGCACAAGAGATAAAACCACGAAAGTTGAACATTCGTTACACACAAAACATGTATGTATTTTACGGAACCGTATATATATATATATATATATATATGTGTGTGTGTGTGTGTGTGTGTGTGTGTGTGTGTGTGTGTGTGTGTGTGCTGCCTGCCCCTCCTCCTTCTGCTCCCCTACACACACACACTCAAAAACAACATGCTGGACTTTGATCAATTTACTCGCTCTCCACAGTAGTAGTAGTAGTAGCAGTAGTAGTAGTGTGGGGACTGGCATTTGACTGCCTAGGCCTCACGGCCTTTTTTATGTCCCCTTCAATATCGGTCTTTTATTTGTGGGATACATATATGTTTACTTTTACATGTTCTGTAAATCACTCATCAAAGTCAGTAAATTTTTCTTTTAAATTGATGTTCATGTAAAGGAGATTTTTGAACACATTAGTATTTTGTGCAAGTTTAGTTTCCAATGGTAGTGCATTCCATATAATTATGTGCAATTCTATTAGCTAATGAATATTTCCTTAGGTTAGTATTACAGTGCTCTTTACAAATTTTCATCATTGAATGTCTTCTATTCTCATAATCTGACATTCTAAAAACATTATTCACATTGACTTCATTATAGCAATTTAACATTTTGTATATTTCTATTAAATCCCCTCTTAGCCTTCTTCCCTTTAATCATGGATGGAACTCTTGTCAATTCTCTTCATTTAGCAAATGCATCATCAATTCGACAATAGCTTGTCAGGATTTGTTGCTGAATAACAGAAGGTAACACGATGAAATCAGATTGATCTTTTCATTTCACTAATAAATATGTTAGTGCACATGACTGCGTGTCCAGCTCACATGCAGGCACGTGTCCCCATATAAACAAAAGACATTTATGGAGTGTGTGTGTGTGTGTGTATCACGGTGTGTCATGTATGTGTGTGTGTAGGGGGGGCGGGGGGGGGGGGCGTGGGGGGGGGGGAGTCTATAGGTGTCTGATGGAAGTATCTTGGGAGGGGGTTCTGCAAAGCCGGGAGATAGGTTACGTCTCAGGTATGAAGAGTTTCAGTTTCAGTAGCTCAAGGAGGCGTCACTGCGTTCGGACAAAGCCATATACGCTACACCACATCTGCCAAGCAGATGCCTGACCAGCAGCGTAACCCAACGCGCTTAGTCAGGCCTTGTATGAAGAATGTGTGAGAATGAACGTGAATGCAACGTGAGAAAGATCACACACACACACACACACACACACACACACACACACACACGCACACACACACACACACACACATGTATGATGTTGTTTAATTCAGGTGGTAACCATTCTAGCATACCCATTTTTAAATTACTTGGTGACGTCATTGATTATAAACAGGTGGTGAAGTTTTTAGGTGTTTATCTTACTTCAAAGCTGACATGGAACATTCACTTTGATTACATCTTAACAAAGGCAAGGAAAAGTATCAATTTTATGAAAATTATAAGCCGCTTACCCTGGGGAATGGATACAAAAACATTGATTCATCTTGCCATGGCCCTTGTAAGATCTAAGATAACCTATGCACAAGAAATATTTTTCAGTGCACCTAAATATCTATTACAAAAGATTCAAAGTGTAGACTGTAAGGCCATCAAAATTGCCCTCGGAGTGCCCTCTCATGCATCCAATCAGGAAACATACAAAACAGCCGGAATTCTTCCCTTAAATGAACATCGTGAGTTAGCAACAGCAAAATTCGCTGTGAGATACACTTCAATGACAAAAAAATTCATTGCTGATGAACTGACAGTAAGATCTGACATTGATTTTCCTAAAAGAGCTAAAGCCATTTCATCACAAGAAACAGTGGCAACTTACATTTCAAATCTGTTAAAAGAATGTGATGTTAACATGAAAGAGTTAGCTGCAAAACCACATCATTCTCCTGTTCCTTTTTGGGGAAATGTTGAAAGTGGATTTTGATATCACTTATTCTGAAACAAAAAAGGAAGAAAACATCAATATCACGACAAGTACTGCCAGAATTCATATAACAGAAAAATATCAGAATCATCTCCATATATTTACAGATGGATCTGTTCTTGATGACAAAAATGCTGGTGCGGCTTTCTATATTCCTGCCTTTAAAGTTGAAAAATCTTACTTCATTGGAAAGCATCTTTCCATATTCACAGCTGAGCTAATTGCTATTATACAAGCTCTGAACTACTGAGTGAGCCATCAAATAGTTTTCTCGAAAATAGCATTCTTTGTTGATTCCAAATCAGTACTTTATGCTCTAGAATTATTCAGCCTTGAAACAAGACCTGACTTAGTTATTGAGGCAAATCATTTGGTACATTGTTTAAGAATTAAAGGGACTGAGGTCAGTTTTTGTTGGGTACCTTCTCATGTGGGCATTGATGGCAATGAAACTGCCGATAAAGCAGCTAAAAGAGGAGCACAAGATTCAGAAAAATCGACAAAAATACATGTCCGTCTTTCCGTAAAAGAGGCATGCACTTTGTTAGAAAAATCAGCATGGGGTCGATTTCATAACCAATGGAAGTTAAAGTTTTTAAAACATAAAGGAACATCATTCCCCGAGAATATTATTAAAGAAAAGATACCGAATCCATCAGCTTGCTATACAAGATTAATAACCTCTACTTTCTTCCGTATAAAACTTGATGCGCTGAAGATAAAGTATAGTAAAAAATATTACATGCATCTGTGGTAAGCAGTTCAGCTTGTATCATTGTTTGTTTCACTGTCAGCAGTTACGTACCTTCTTGCCCAAGTATTTCAAAGAGAATAATAATTCTGCAGATGATTTTTGACGAGGTTCTTATGGTCGAACTTTCACAGGCATTAGATCATAGCCCTATTTCTACATTCCTTTAATGCACTTCAGAATTGTGTTAATGGTTTCTGCTTATTATCATTATTATTATTGAATTGTTACTGTTAAAAATTAATGTAATTGCATGTTAGTTATGCATTTTACAGTAGTTTTCTAGTTTACCTTTTTTCTGTTTTCCTCTTCCCTGACCCCCCCCCCCCCCCCCCCCCCACCACCCCCATGCCCCCCCCCCCCCCCCCTTTTTTTAACGTCTAATATCACTGATAGTGAAAAGACGCTAAACTAAAGAACGAACACACACACACACACACACACGCACGCACGCACACACACACACACACACACACACACACACACAAAATGTAACATGCTTTGCTTCTTGTCGAAAATAATGTCAAACAATTTTTTCCAAATATTTTGCAGTCTAGGAAGCAGGAGTTCTTTTTCTTTCTTGTTCTTTTACTTGTGTGTGTGTGTGTGTGTGTGTGTGTGTGTGTGTGTGTGTGTGGTTTTGCTTTTGATGGGCATATGTTGTTTGTTTTGTTATAAGCCTTGAGTAGATACGTTGCACTGTGGAAGGGAAAACGACTTACTTTTGAAACAACGTGCCAATTAAAAGTTGGCGATACGGCAATATTGAAAACTGTGACGGCATCGTTCTTTTATGAACCTTTTCAACACTGAAAATCACGAAACTGTAAAACGTAGCCATCACCTCCTTTTTCCCACCCCCACCCCTACACACTCATGCGAGGGCACGTACACACACACACACACACACACACACACACACACACATACATGAACTTATAACAGCAACAACAGTAAGAAATAAGTAACGAAAATGTGGCATACCGGTGACATAAAAGTTCGCCATAGGCCTGAGCCGATAAACACAAACCGGATTCAATGATGTGATTGAGACACTGTGACAAGGCATTAAACATTTACACCGCATGATATGGGGAAATATTCTGATTAATGGACGAAATGTTAATACATGATGTTTGAAATACAAAGAGCTCCATAATCCGGAGTGTAGGAAAGGGTCAAAACTTGATTATGACACTCTTATTGCAAATAACAAACAACCGAATTGCTGTGAAAAATGGAACAATGAAATAACCAATGTTAAGTGGGAAAATATATTTGAGACAATATAAAATATAAAAGAAAGTAAACTGAAATGGTTTCAATTAAGAACAGTTCATAAAATACTGGCAACAAATATAATTCTTGAAAAAATGAGTATCGTTGAAAACAACAACAACAAAAGATGTACATTTTGTAAAACCGAAAAGGAAACCATCAGCCACTTGTTCTTCACATGCAATGTAACGTCTGCCTTCTGGAAAGATATAGAACATTATAAATGACAATTGCACGAACACACATAACTTTGTATTGTCAAAAGAATTTATGTTATTATGCTCGAACTGTAAGTTCAAAAGAGATGACGTTCTCATCTACATAATAATATCTGCAAAGTTCTTTTTGTACAAATGCAAAGTTGAAAGTACGTATCCTCTGTTTTCAGTTTTTTAGAAAATATTTTAAAATGAGATACCAAACTGAAGAATACACTGCAAAAAGAAACATGCTGTACAAAGATTTTACCTTTAAATGGCACCATTACAAAGCACATTTTGAGTCAATTTCATGAGAAAAAACAAAACAAAACAAAAAACAAAAAAAAACAACAAAAAAAACAAAGAAGAAGAAGTGAAGAATACATGCTTATCTTTGCGATTCCACCAAATACAGCAATATGCTTGGCTTAGATCAGATACACGTTCAGTTAGATATTGATATCCTCTTGTATAAGTTCGAGTATGTGTACTTTTAGACACGATGCAGGTGATATTTCTCGTTACCTGTTTGTTTGTTTGTTTTCTCTTTGAGTATGTTTTTGTTGTGTGACATTATCCCTTATTAGCCATGTCAAAGTTATATATCAATGATGCAGTCCATCGGAATGTTCTAACATTTCCTGCGTTTGGATATATGTAACCATAGGACACACCATTTTTGTTTTTCACTCCATAGAAAAAAAAGGCAAAGAATGGAAAATGAATTTAAATGATAGGCCTCTCTCTCTCATTTCCCCCCTCTCATTTACTATGTTGTTTTCAGTTGTCGATGTTTTGTTGTGTGTTTTCCAAATGAAGGCTACTTGTGCATGTAATATAAAAAATTAAAAAAACACAATAAAAAATGTGTGTGTGTGTGTGTGTGTGTGTGTGTGTGTGTGTGTGTGTGTGTGTGTGTGTGTGTGTGTGTGATATTCTGATTAATGGACGAAATGTTAATACATGATGTGTGTGTGTGTGTGTGTGTGTGCGTGTGCGTGCATGCGTGCGCGTGCGCGCGTGTGTGAGTGTGTGTGTGGGTGGGTGTGTGGGTGTGGACGAAATAAATCTACAATTCTTGGGGATTTTTTTCCTTAAATTCTCGAACATATCATACTGCAGCACTGACAATGTAACTTAGCAAATACGAAGCAGCGCATATGAATCAGTCATCAGACAGACACCTAATTAGGGAAACCTCACCCAGAAAATAATAATTATGTTCAATAATACAAGGAATCATGTATATGGATACTATTAATTATCAGCTTAAAAGCATAGGAATTAGTTAGACCTTAAAATGAATAGAGTACATAGAATGGGAAGTGTCAGTGTGTGTGTGTGTGTGTGTGTGTGTGTGTGTGTGTGTGTGTGTGTGTGTGTGTGTGTGTGTGTGTGGTGCCATCGTGAAACTGGAACACCATGTGAACGAATTTTTCTGGGCAGCCGAACTTTGACATGATCTTCCCCAGGCTCCTTGGACTGACAGCACTGAAGACCTTTTTGGAGATCAACAAAGTTGTAAAACGTTCTTGGTTTTGCTCCAGACTCTTATCCTGGAGCTGACGTGCTGTGAAGATCATGTTGATAGTTCCACGAAATTTTTGGAATCCGGACTGCGTCACTGGCAGCGTTCCTCCACGGTGTGAACGATAGGTGATTCAACAGGATTCCAGCAAGAAAATTTCCGGCTGTCAATCGGAGAGAAATCCCGTGGTGGTTTCTGTATACTTGAAAATTGCCCTTCATCTTGTTTTTTGTGTATTTAGGATGCATCCTTTGTTCCATATTGTTTACCTGCTTCCAGAATGTCTGGAACCGCACAGTGTATTCTTTTTTTTTGTTACTCTCTCTCTCTCTCTCTATTGATAATTATTCATCGAACGTGAACACACATGATGAGTTTCGACAGCACCACTGGACCGCCGGCTTTGTAGATTTCTGCCCAACCACTGCCCCCATCCCAACCACTGCCTCCAGCCCACCCACTGCCTCCAGCCCAACCACTGCCCCAGCCACCCAGCCCCCATCCCAACCACTGCCCCCAGCACCCACTGCCTCCAGCCCAACCACTGCCCCAGCCAACCACTGCCTCCAGCCAACACTGCCCCAGCCAACCATGCCCCACCAACCACTGCCTCCAGCCCACCCATGCCTCGCCCAACCACTGCCCCCATCCCAACCACTGCCTCCAGCCCAACCACTGCCCCAGCCCAACCACTGCCCCCAGCCCAACCACTGCCCCCATCCCAACCACTGCCTCCAGCCCACCCACTGCCTCCAGCCCAACCACTGCCCCCAGCCCAACTCATGATTCCCCATGTGATGAAGTATGCTCCAACGAATTTTTCTACTTCAAATTTACAACGTCTGCATCGGTCAGTGAAATCAAACAGCAGTTTGCGAATGTGAACGTTATCTACAGTTTCAAGCTGAATTTGCTTAAAAACTCTGATCACTCACCAAGCTCCGTCAACAACGTTCGTCACTTGTCATTCATCAATCAAAATAATCAAATGATGTGAAATGTAATCAATCCCTTTACAGCAAATCATTGACATATATTTTGTGCCTTTTAGTTTGTTTTAATTTTTTTTCAGCAAAATCCTTGCATTAACTGGAATGCTACGAACCTTTGCCAAGAGTGGAGAAAGTTAAAGGACCCATTACACGTTGTAGTCAGGAAGAAAGAGCTGCACATCTCTGTGTCCATATATATATATTGGTTGGAGAAACAGGAAGAAACATTATTAATTCGTGGAACATGTTTGTAGACAGCAAAACTTTCCAGCAATAATAAACAAATCTAAAGAACGCTCAGCAACAAAGAAGAACATTGTATTTACAAGATATATTTTGCAAGAAAGAAAACAGCAAAATGGAGAAACGTTAGATAACTTTGTGACAGATTTGAGAAACCTTGTCAAGGACTGCAAACATGACAAACCTGACCGAAATGGTGCATGGCAAAAATTGTTTCAGGCATTCTCTCACAAGACATCCGAGAAAACTTTTGATACAAGATAACATACTTACATTGGACATTGCAATAGAAATAGCCACCACACATGAAGCTAAAAAACAGTAGTTACAAACAATGGAGAATGAAGAAACATTAGCAGGTGCCGATATCGTTTCAAATTGAAGACGACAACCCCAATACAAGGAAAACCTTTCTCTGCCAAACATTCACCAGACTGGACATAAAACAAAACTACCAGCTTCAAAAACTGTGGAAGCAAACACCGACCTAGAGAATGCCCTGCTTTGGGCAAAATTTGCCATCACCGCCGTAAGTACAACCGCTGGTCTTCAGTGTGTATGGCAAAGAAAAGACAAAACCAGAACAATCCACACAGAAAGAAAACATTCCACACCTTGGAGGGCGGCAGCGATGAAGAGGGAGAAAATATGTTCATCAACACAATAACCAGTGGAAAAGACAAACAAGACACAGTCTATGCCAACCTGTCAACCAACACAGGTGATACTGTCAGATTCAAAATGACATTGACGCACAAGTTTATGTAATTCCTTTAGCCATGTACAAGAAAATGACAAATCCACACCCCTGAAACCCTGTTCAGATCGACTTGTTGGCAATACAGGCCAACTACTGAAAATCGCTGGTTGCATCTAAATCAAGATGATATATAAAGAACAAACATACCAAGGTCTATTTCACGTTGCTGACACATCTTCATAAGATGTCCTTGGTCAACAAGCCTCACTGAAACTACAGCTAATCAAGCTCGTCCAGTCTGTCGAAAATGACCCAGCTACCAAAGTAAGATTCCTTCAGGAATACAAAGATGTATTTTCAGGACTTGGTGCCGTGAAAGATGAGGTATCTGTAGATCTGAACAACAATAGCAACAGTAGTGCATTACCAACGGTTCGAATCAAGTCAAGTCGTTAGGTAAAAACGCATGCGCTGATCTATCACACAAACACATACACATTTTTAGACAGAGGAACGAACTTTTCCTGGTGCAACCAATCGTAGAAAGCCTTCAAAAACAGAGTAACTACATTTGACGATCGTACAACCTGCTATGTGTACAACACACACGTTGAGCTGGTCGCTTCGACTGGACCGTTCACAAGTAGGCCAACCTATCCTGAGTGTTGTGTCAAAAGTTACTGTCATTAGAATTATCTTCCTTGACGCTCACAGAATAGAGAGGGCACCAGAGGAACAACAACGGTCTGGGTCACAGCACCTGACAGTCTCGTTTTTGTTTGTTTATTTTTCAGTAATTAAACACATTCTTCGTTACACACGAGATGTGTTAATCTTCTTATTTGTCCGAGCGACAACACAACAAAATGGAGACGAGGGTGCGATTCATCTGTGCCTGGTCAGCTAAGTATTATATCTGAAGATTTTCTTGAAATGTTGTCGATCGGATCGAAAGACCGTTTATTTTGTCAACAGTCATGTTTTCGCCACCGAGCTTTTCGAAGTTTTCAGTCTTCAAAGATGAACAGTCTGTTGGTACAAGACGGACAAAATGGATTGCTAAATTCGAAAATATGCCTTGTGGTCTCGATATCACCGACAACGAGCACAAGAAAGCTCGATTTTTTGTTGCACTACATCAGTGACAAAGCGTACGATATTTTTGACAGCTTCACTGAAGAGCAGAAAGGTGCAGCTGACGGTTACGATGTTGCAAAAAATTCGCTTCAAACATATTTCACCCAGAAGAAAAATATTGATCATGAAACGTTTCGTTTTCTTAAAGCAGTGCAAAATGATGGTGAATCAATTGACACATTTTACACAAGACTTCATTCTTTAGCTTCTTCGTGTGAAATTGAGAATGTGGACAGAGAAATCCCCCCACAGATTTTACATGGATGTAAATCCTCAAGACTCAGAAGAGCAGCACTTCGTGACAACTTGTCCCTCAGTTAGGTTTTAGCTGAAGCACGTGACCTTGAACTTTCAGAAGTTAGAGCAGCAGAAACTGTCATCAGCAACAAATACACTCAATACACTTCAGCTACACAAATCGGGCAGACAAAACTACAAATTACGTAACCCGTCTCAGTCAGGTGGTTCTTTTCATGATAGCCGTCAATCATCCGCATCATCACGCGGCCATGGTTCATTTTCAAGAGGTGGTTTTTCACATAATCACAGTACACCAAAAACATTTCATTGCTCCAAACCCAGTGGCGCAAACTATGGTAACACATGCAGTGGAAATATATGCCGCTATTGTGGTGGTACTTTTCCTCACAAAGGATATTGCCCCACCAAAGGAAAAGAATGCCGCAAGTGCCACAAAATTGGACGTTTTACAAGTCATCACAGAAAGTAAGACAGACTGACTTTACTTTTGAAAGGCAGCCAGATAGTTCCAGTGATTAATCTGTTTTCACTATTGACGAAAACAAAAATACACACAAAACTTACATGGCTGACACATACATTACTGACACTCCAACAGAATCCATCATTGATACTGGAGCTACTGTTAATGTCATTAGTTCAGACTTCTATGCAAAGATAGGTTCTGCTGCAAACTTCAAGGTCTCAATTCAATTCAATTCATGTTGTTTAGAGCCCAGCCGACCGTTTAGGCCATCTCAGGGCTGTTACCACGTTTCAACAAAAAAATCTTCTCAAGACTGTAAATAAAATATCTTATTTAAAATTTTTATGTTTACAGCCCAGCCAGCCACTTAGGCCATCTCAGGGCTGTGACCACAACAAATCTTTACAGTATGCCTTTTTTTTAAAAAAACATGCAATTAAAAATATCTAAATCTTGTTAAAAATATTTGTTTCTCTTAAAAAATCCATTACTGCCCAGGGAGGCACATCCCTGAACAGTGTTCTCAAGGACTCAGCTGTGTAGTGTTTATGTCGGACCTCGTTCAAATCCCAGCAGTCAATTAATAAGTGTTTCACAGTAAGAGGTTCATGACAAGGGATACATTAGGAGCTTCTTCATTTTTTAGCAGATAGGAGTGTGTGAGGAGTGTGTGGCCAGTATGTAATCGGCACATCACCGTTTCCTCTCTGCGGTTACCAGAAAAAGATGGAAGGTATTCTTTCAAATTTGGTCTAATTTGGAACAGTTTGTTGTTGGTATTGTTGTTCCATTCTTCTTGCCAGAGATTGTTTCTGTAACTTTGAACTTTTGGTTTCAGGTCAGAAAACGGAATTGTGGAATTGGATTTGGTCTGCTTTGTTGCACTTTTGGCTAGTTGGTCAGCCATCTCATTTCCAAAAATGCCCGAATGACCCGGTATCCAAACAAAGACAATATTATAGTCATCATTTTTAAGGGAGGTGTGCAGCTCGTGGAATTTTAGAAGCATGGGATGATTTGTATTGCGGCCAGAGATGGCCTCCAGAGCAGACAGAGAATCAGAGAGGATAAGAAAGTTTTTGTTTTGTGACTGATGAATCATTTTTAGAGCTAAAACCAAAGCAGTGAGTTATGCAGTGTAAACTGAGCTGTCGTTTGGAAGATGTTTAGATAAAGACGAGTTGTTGAGAGAAGGGGATACAGCAGCACAGCCAACACCTTCCTCAGACTTTGAACCATCAGTAAAAATGCGCAGGAAGTCTGGATACAACTGGCATAGTTCAGCATACAATGATTTATAGATCAGGGAGTTGGTGGACTCTTTTTTGTAAGAAGACAGGTCAAACCTCACCTCAGGAGTTTTTATCATCCAGGGAGGACTGTCCGGAAACTTGGAATCATCAGAAATGACATCAGTGTTTATGTCCGCATCCTCCAGGTGTGGAAGAATGCGGATGCCCAGAGGTGGAATGCAGGACTGGTTATCTTGAAATTTTTCTTGAGATGGAGGATTCATAACAATGTCATAGGCAGGGTTTAGTGGATCAGATGAAAGTTTCAGATAGTAATTTAAAGATAGCTTGAGGCGTCTGAGGGTTAATGAGGGTTCTCCGGCTTCAGCGTATAGACTATGAACTGGGGTCGTTCTAAATGCCCCCAGACACAGTCTTAATCCTTGATGATGAATGGGATCGAGCTTCTTGAGGTAGGAGTCTCTCGCAGAGCTGTATACAATGCTGCCATAGTCAAGCTTGGAGCGCACAAGGGCCCGGTACAGGCGTAGGAGGGTCCGACGGTCTGCACCCCAGTCCGTGTGAGCTACCACTTTGAGTGCATTGAGAGCTTGTTGACAGGATTTCTTGAGATATTTGATATGGCTGAGGAAATTCAGTTTTTGGTCAAAAATGATACCAAGAAATTTGGCTTCTTTGACAGATTTGATTTTTCCATTTTTTAGTTTTATTTCTGGGTCAGGAAAAAAGGTTCTAAAATTATGGAAATGGATACACTCTGTTTTGGAAGAAGAAAACTGGAATCTGTTGTTCTCAGCCCACTGTTGAATTTTGTCTACACATAACTGCAGTTGACGTTGTATGCATGGAAACGATTTCCCTGTTGCGTACAGAGCAAAGTCGTCGACAAACAGTGAAGAATCGGATCCATGGCGAACAGAATTTATAATGCTGTTTATTTTAATATTGAAAAGTGTAGGAGAGAGAATGCTGCCCTGTGGAACACCCTGCTCCTGCGTGTAGAAGTCAGACAAAGAAGAACCCAAGCGGACCTGAAACTGTCTATTAGATAAAAACTTTTGGATGAATTTTGGAAGGCGACCACGGAAACCAAGGTCATGAAGGTCAGATAAAATTCCATATTTCCAGGTTGTGTCAAACGCCTTTTCCAGATAAAAAAAATATAGCTACAACATGTTGTTTGTTTACAAAAGCATTGCGGATGGTAGACTCAAGACGGATCAGATGATCAACTGTAGAGTGGTGTTTCCTGAAACCACACAGCTCAGCTGCTAAGAGCCCCTCAGTTTCTAGGTACCACATCAAGCGGGAGTTGACCATTTTCTCCATGAGTTTGCAAATGCAGCTGGTTAGAGCAATAGGTCGATAGTTTGAAGGGTTGCTCGGGTCTTTGCCAGGTTTGGGAAGTGGAATAATATGGGCTTTTCTCCAGGATGGAGGGAAGTAATCAGTGGTCCAGATATGATTAAAAACTTTTAGGACTGTTTGAAGACAACTTTCAGGTAAATGTTTTAATAGGCTGTAATGAATTTCATCGGGCCCAGCTGCAGAGTCATTGCATGACTGGAGACTCGACTTCAATTCATCCAGCGTAAAAGGCAGATTGTAAAGTTTGATACCATCAAAGTCAAAGTCACAAGGAGATTTTTCTTTTTGAGTTCTTAATTTTGAAAAGGCAGCAGATCTGTTGACAGCAGAGTTTTCCTGTAAAGTAGACGCTAATAAGTTGGCAACTGCTTCTTTTCCTGTAATTAGGCGGTCGTTTAGTTTCAGGTGATGGAAAGAGGGGCAGGTGTTTTTACCCTTGATCTTTTTTATAACTTTCCATACTTTCTTGGTAGATGTTTTAAAATTTAGTGTGGAAACAAATTTTTTCCAGGAATTGCGTCTGCTCATTTTGTAGATATGTCTTGATTTCGCTCGGAGACGTTGGTGGGCTCTAACGTTGTCTGTGGTTGGTCTTTTAAAGACCTTACGTTGAGCCTTTTTCCTCTCCGAGCAAATATCTCGACAATCTTGATTAAACCAAGGTGTTTTGGGAAGTTGAGGTGATCTACTGGAGGTAGGAATAGCCGTTTTTGCACTATTTAATATTACATCTGTGAGAGATTTGACAGGATCATCAGAGTTTATTATGTTGTTTTCATCCATTTTTGAATGAACTATGGCAGAGAAAAGGTCCCAGTTGGCTTTATTCAGAAGAAAGTGTTCTGGAATAGAGATAGGCTCACGAACAGTGGGAGAAACAAGAATAGGGAAGTGGTCACTCCCATGCAGGTCATCATGTACTTTCCAATCATAGTCAAGGACTAATGATGGGTCACATACAGACAGATCCAAGCATGAGAATGTACCATTTCTAGAGTCAAAGAAAGTGTGAGATCCATCATTTAAGACACAGAGATCAAGATCAGAGAAGACAGTTTCCAGTAAGCGACCTCTGGAAGATGTGCGGTCACTTCCCCAGAGTGGAGAATGACCGTTAAAGTCACCCAGGAGAAGAAATGGTCTAGGTAATTGTTGAATAAGATTTTCAATGGCTTGTTTTTGAACTGGGATAGAAGGGCTGAGATAAAGGTTGCAGATAGTGATAGTTTTATGTAAACTAACTCTAGTTGCTACGGCTTCAAGGTCTATGCCCTACAATATATGCACATGGATCAGTAGTGCCTCTTCCTCAAAGGTCTTTTTTTTCTTCTACAGGCATTACTTACAAAGACAGACGTACACATGCAAAGTTTTATGTTGTTGAGACACACGATTCACAACATGGCAGTAACATCCTGAGTGGTGAAACAGCCTAAGCACTAAACATCGTCCAGTTTGCTTTTTCCTCAAACACCCCTGTAAACATTCTTGATAACTTTCCAACTCAATTTGATGGCAAAACAGGAAAAATCAAATTACACATTGATCCTGAAGTTCAGCATGTTAGCCAGACACACAGTCGAATCCCTTTTCATATACGAAAAGACAATGAAAGTGAACTGGAACGCCTGGAGAAGGCTGACATTATTCAGAAAGTTGAAGGTCATACTCCATGGCTTAGTCCAACTGTGATTGTCCCAAAGAAGTCTGGTGGTGTCAGATTGTGTATTGACATGAGAGAAGGAAACAAAGCCATAAAAAAAAGTAAAACACCCGATACCAACAATGGATGATTCCAGCTTGAACTTGCCCATGAGAGTTGGTACATCACAAAATATTGTACACACACGCTGGACACCAAAGATACAAGAGGTTGCTCTTTGGCAAGAGGTTGCTCTTTGGAGTCAATGCTGCTGCAGGCATTTTTCAAAATGCCATCTCAGAACAGCTGACTGATATTCCTGGTGCCAAAAATCTCAGCGACGACATTATTATTCACAGGTAAAATCAAGAGGAACATGATGCTAGTTTGCGAGCAACGTTACAGAAGCTACGATTTAGTGGTGCGAAGATCAACAAATAAAATTGCATCATCTCTGTTGATAATCTGACATTTTTGGTCACATCTTTAGTGCAAAAGGTGTATCAGCTGACCCAGACGAAATTCAAATAAGCATCAACAGCAAACCTCCAACATCTCTCAGTGAAGTCAGATCATTTCTTGGTATGACCCAATATGTTTCCTGATCCAAAGTATGCAGCACTTACTGCACCTTTGAGAAACCTCACCAAGGATTCTGTGTGGAAATGGGACACATCAGAACAGCAAACATTCGACCAACTCAAGCAAGTTCTCACAAGCGCTCATGTGTCCTTCTTTGACCAAAAGAAGCAAACAGTAGTTCTGGTCGATGCTAGTCAGGTCAGTCTTGGCACCATGCTGACACAGGAAGTAAAAGTGATCTGTTACACCAGCCGTGCAGAAAAGTGCTACAGCCTACGTACCAACTCCACGGGCACAACCTGATCACCGTTGACAGTGTCAAGTACTTGGGCGTCACCATCATGAAAGACCTGCGCTGGAACGAGCACATAGACACCGTGTGCTCCAAGGCCAACAAGACTCTTGAAAATTGGCTCGCGTGGGATCAAGGAGACGACGTACACGATCTTAGTACGGCCTATACTGGAGTACGCCACTACAGTGTGGGATTCCCACACGCAGCAGAACATTGTCAGGTTGGAAGCTGTTCAGCGTTGCGCAGCCCAGTTCGTCATGAGGCGCTACCGCAGCACTTCTAGCGTGTCGACCATGATCGACGAACTGCGGTGGCCCTTCCTTGAATCCAGGCTCCGGACTGCCCGCCTTTCCATGCTATACCGCATCCAGCATGATACTATCACCATTAGCAGCATCAGGGACAAGCTCCAGCCACTACCCGCTCGCCAGAGAAGAGGCCACAACCAACACCTCGCTCTGCCTCAGTGCCAGACCCAGTACCAGCAGGCGTCCTTCCTACCACGGACCATCAAAGACTCGAACTACCTCCCCCAGGAAGCCAAGGCCATTGACACGTTTGTGTCACGGGCCTCCAGTAGCCCAGATTTTCTTTGTCTTTTTTCTTTTTCTTTTTGTGTGTCCCCCCCCCCCTCCCCCCCCCCCTCAGTACGAATCCGACCTCCCCTCAAAGTGACAGAAAAGTCAACATGATGACTGAGGTCACCACGATGGAAGAACAATATGACAAAAACAAGTTGGAAAATCGGTGACGTCCTATGACGAAAGGACGGATGACGTCAAAAATACAAAGTCTCGAAGAACGCGTTCCGAACAGAAAGAAGTGGAAAATGGGAAATTAACCAAAGCGGTGATTCTCCACCACTCCGTGCTCAATCGTACACAGGAAAAAAGACTGGACAGATCATATCATTTCAAAGCCACCATGCAAAAAGGAACAAAAATCCTAATTTTATTTATTATCCTGGCAACGGAAGTCCGATTACACATCCAGAATGAATACCACGACCTTCAGAATAAATACCACGACCATTTACTGATTTACACAGACTAGGCAACAGCCAAGCGGGTTCAGCTTTCGTCATACCAGAACTAAAAACTTAACGATCATACTGTATTGGTAAAAATGGGTCAATATTCACAGCTGAACTCATTCCTGTTCTTATGGCTCGAAATTGTGTTCTTGACCTTCCAGTTTGCCTTTTACAAGTCCTATTTTGCGTTGATTCTAAATCCGTATTGCTTGCTTTGAACTCATAATTATTGTAAAAATAAGTCTAAGAGTATGACAGAAATCAGTCACATTGTACACCTTTTCAGTTTGAAAAGAACACATATTACTTTTTGCTGTGCTCCTTCACACCTTGGTCTTTCCTTTTATGAATGGGCTGATGGGGCTGCAAGAAAAGGTGCAAAACACGAACAGGGAACCACTGAACTATACGTGCCTCTTTCTGCACAAAACGGTCACCGATTACAAGAACGAGCATCATGGAGCAAAGTCATGGACATATACCAACAACATGATAAAACTTTAAGTGATGATATAATCATGTTTATAAACTGAAAACTATCAACCAATCAATTACATACAGTAATTTTAATCAAATCAAGGTAGATCCATACATTATTGAGCAGGAAAAAGCTGAACGCTTTTGTAAGTAAATTTAGTAAACATATAAAATACATATGTGGAGAACTCATCCCTAACACTAACAGACATGTAACATTTGAATGTCAGAGGTTGAAATCCATTTAGTCAATCTCCTACCACCCAGTTTGAACAGGTCGTCAGGGTTTTCGATGCAGGCAGGCTTAGGGCGATCCTCAGGGCCAGACCAGGTGGCGACTTGTTCCGACAGAAGATCTTGCCACACATTCCCCACGGCGGGCAGACTCTAAACGTACCCGAGCAGTCTGGCTCGGAGCGGTGTCAGGTCAACATTGATGAAGATGGGACTGTATCCGTCATCATCCCTCAGGTTTTTCTTTGACATTTTCGCTTCCTGCCTCTTGCGCCTGGACACAAATTTGACAGTCACAGGCCTGGATCCGTTCTTGGTCGTGCACACTCCATGACAGGCTGCAATGTCACTGACCTTCATTCATCCCAGCACCCTTCAACACAGCCATGACCTTGAGTTCCACCTCCTCTGCTGTCTCCCACTTCGTCAGCTTGATGCCGGCGATCCTGATGGATTCCCTCCAGGTGCACTGCTGTAGTCGTCGTTCTGGTACATCAGCCGACGTATGCCCGCCACAAGTTTCCCGTCAGCCAAAGGGATCAACGTGACTGGTTTGATGCGATCCTCCAGCACTGCAATGACCCATTGATCTATTTCCAGATTAGTGGCCATCAGCCCCTTCATCACCTCCACAGCAACGACCACGACAGTCAACCAGAGGGGTAGCGAGGGTGGGGATGACTTCAGAGACAGCAGCAGCTTCCCCAACGCCCTCCTTTGGCCTGAACGCCATCCTCGCTTCATTCACTCTCAAAGGATTATCTCACGAATGGCGTGTGTCTACGATGGGCTCCTTCCCTCCCTCTGGCTGTCATGTCTTCCTTTTGATTACTGGCTGTTTTGAAGCAGAAAACGTTGAATTAGACATATTTCTCCGTGTTTTCTCTACTCTTCATGATTCGCTAGGCTATTGCCTTTATCTACAGATACTCACGAATATCATTCCGCACAGTTTGACTGTGAGAGAAACAGCAACGCAGCAACTGTCACACGCAGCTGGGCTGCAGGTTTACAAAGTAAATCTGAGATCTAAATATCACACTGTGCAAAGATTGCGTGGCAGTGCCAAACAACACGATTTCAAAATGTCGGGCCGGCAGTGAGCGAAACTTTCACTGAGACTGCGAAACGAGAATGTCTAGTTTCGATTCACAAGTCTCAAAAGCAAACAGATCTAAATCTAACACTAATACCAATAACACAAACAGTGTGAAAAATTACGTAGCAGTGCCAAAACAACGCGGCTTCAAAATATCCAGCTGTCAAGCCGTCACACAAAGGATGTCAACCCGTCACACAAAGGATGTATCACTTTCTCAGAAAGGATGCCACAAGCTGTACAGCACTGTTACGAAATACTAAAGAATAACAATGTCTAAAATCTCCAAAATTAAATCTTTTACGACCGCTCAAAACGCCGTCCATCCAGGTCAAGGCACATCACTCTCATCCTTGGGCTTTTTCTTGAACTGGTTTACATACATGTATGGCAGACTGCTCGATATGGAGGAATGGTGGAGAAAGGGGGAGGGAGAGGTCAAAGATTTTGTCAGGGTTGGGGTCAAAAGAGGAACATGCTCACAGATGAAGCCCAGGCACCATGACGAGATGTATGACGGTTCTGTGTCCAGCCACACAGCAAAACACACACACACACTTTTTTTTTTTTTTTTCAAACCTGAATATTATAGATATATACCTCTATGTTTGAACTGAACCTATCAATGTCTTCAACCCCACCCCCCCACCCCACCCCCCAAGAAACTGTCAGAAACTTTTCTCCGTAATTATATAATTATAAAGCTTTCAATTTCCGAGAACCATTAGGCTACATTATCGGGGTACTGATATTTCTGCACCATGATACATAGCTTGGGCCAATTTACGTTTGGAATTGATGTTATATTTTCAAAATATGTTGCATTTTGGTGTTTTCATTACATCATAGGCCTGTTCGCGGACACCATAAGGGGCATTGGCCTATGTATGAATAGAATTAATAATTCTCTCTCTCTCTCAACTACTCTCTTCCTCTCTCTCTCTCTCTCTCTCTCTCTCTGATGAAGGCCATTCAGTCAAAGTGCAGCATATTTTATTTATGTAGCCAATGTTTATCCTAAAGTCACTCAACGCTGAGCTTTCTGAGTTCTTTTCATGTTTTGGACTGTTGCCAAACCCATGAAGCATTACACGCGGTATTCCAAATCCGTTAGGATTTACTGGCATTAGACGATGGAGATTAACCAACACAATAGCTATGGCGATTAACTATTAGAACTAGGGCTCAGTACTGAGACACTTTCCCCTCAAACAAACAGCAGAGGTGGTGAAAAAGGTATGTGACAGTTTGGCATTATCAAATATAGCATCACTTAACTAACTAGTTTGTGGTTTACCATACAGTCCTATCACCGTAGCTAAAACATATTTTATAATCATCGAATTTCCTCGCGTTATTTACGAGAGTGGACGTGGACATGGGAGACAAATATCTTCGCCTTCTGATATTTGATCACATTTAGTGTTGCTGCTACTGCTGTTACTGCGGCTGCTACTGTTACTGCTGCTGCTGCTGCTTGTCTTGTGGTTATTGCTGTTGTTGTTGTTGTCGTTTTTGTTGCCGCTGTTGTTGTTGCTCTCGCTGCTGTTGTTCTGGTATTTGAGATCCCAATTTCATTTGTGACCAAAGCAAAAACTAAATAAATAAATAAAAATAAAAAAGCATAGGAAATGGTTAGGTGTTATTTGGGATATCAGTGAAACAGGACTGTCCACATCCATCAATACAAAACGTTTCCAGTTGCTTTGCTTTGTTTTGGTTTGTTTTTCAAAACAATATCACAAACACGTAAGCAGGCACATGCGCACAATTATTACATACATATTCGCATGCGCGCGCGCACACACACACACACACACACACATATTCGTACGCACACACACTGACACACACACTCTTGCGCGCGCGCACTCACACACAGACACACAGACACACACAGACACACACACACATTCGCATGTACACCTACACACACACCCGAACCCTCACTCACGCACACACACACACACACACACCGCACCGCCGTACCATAAGGTGTTTCCTTGGCTGTGTTATTTTGAAAAAAAAATACTTATTTCGTTTAGTCAAACAGTAAATTTTACAATCATGTATGCATTATACACTTCTCTCTTTCTCTGTGTGTGTGTGTGTGTGTGTGTGTGTTTGAGTGTGTGTGTGTGTGTGTGTGTGTGTGTGTGTGTGTGAGAGGGAGAGAGAGTATGTCTGTGTGTGTGCGTGTGTGCGTGCGTGCGTGAATGTATAAATGCGTGTCCGCGTGATGACAGTGTACGTGTGCGCGTATGTGCGTGTGTTTAAGAAAGATGGATTATGGGGCAGGCGGTCGAACAGACAGGAAGAAAGGACAGAGGAGGAGGGGGAATTCAGATTCAGTGTCAGAGGATTTATTCATTCAATGGACCAAGGCACTTTATGAAGGGCTAAATGAACAACATGCACAACATCAAACAAAATGAAAATAAATAACCAACAATGTATCAATACATACTATTTCAGAAACGCTGTAGTGAAGCATCTTAAAAAAAATTAGTTTCACTGAATTTACACGCATGGTGCAAAAATAGTGACGATTTTCATGCCTCGTCTTGCCAAGTGGGTATCATCAAAATCAATTCAAAATCAGTTTTAAAAGACATGGTTGCCGATTGTAATTAGGTGTGTTTATATTTTTCAATTTCTAATTCTCCAAAGAGCTGGACAACGAAAAACAAAATGCACTTCATCTTCTCCGGTGCACACAATGGACAAATTAAATCATTGTCAATCAAATATCTATATTTGTTATAATGTGTTGCTAAATCTGATACCTCTAGCCCAAGGGAATGTAGAGGGGAGAGAAAGAGACTCAATGAAGACAGAAGACGATTTAAAAAAAAAGAAGAAGTTTTTACTCAGTTCACATGTACAAGGTGGTATGCAATGTCATGTGTCTTTAAGGCTGAAGAAGATTTATTCCCTTCAGGATTTAACATGATACAAGTATAAATGTTACATGTCATTTATCAGATTAAGAAACAGCAATCTCAGTCTGGATTTAGAAATGAAAGCAGAGAATGACGGATTCCAAAACAAACGTTGGTCGACCATTGACATCACAAGTTCCCTGTGAACTGCTGCCGACGCTGGGACGCGACAAACAAAGCGGAAGTCGCTGTGTAACGGGGGACTCCACTGAGTAATATCAATGCCACTGGAACGCTGCTGATGATGAGAGGCAGCACAGAAAATATCGATCACTGATTGGCTTTGCTACTTTTATTCGCCAGTAAAACTTTAATTTAGGTCTACATTCCGTTCACAAATAAAATCTGTTCGATATTTAATTGGATTTCAGTGCTACTTTTATACTTCATTAAAACATTAATTTACCATTTGTATAAGGTTTATTCCTTCCATTATATCGGTTTATACCCTCACCTAATTCCATACCTTTTCTCCATCTCACCTAATTCCATACATTTTCTCCATATTTCATGTCTCTGTGCTGTATCATTTCTAATCCTTTCAAACAAATGTTTCCAGATTATAAAACAAAACAAAAACCAAAAAAACCAAACAAGAAATGATTACGACTTGACCAAGATCACGTCCCTTGCACTAGGCAGGATTCAACGTGGCCTCTACCATCTGGCTACAGAATCATCACTGCCCCTGCACCCCCACTTCTATCTGACGTCACCTGTATCGCCTCCACCACCATCATCATCATTGACTTTACTCCCGATCACTCGGACCATTTCGATTGTGAGTCATGTCGAGCAACTCGTCCTCTGGAGTGAGCAACCAGCTGATTCAAGAGTTCAGTGGGTCCCTTTTCCATTGGGTGTCCATTGAGGTCCTGCCCTATATGCTGGGATCCGTCCTCGCTCTGTCCGTTGCGGTGAGTTTGTGTGTGTGTGTGTGTGTGTGTGTGTGTGTGTGTGTGTGTGTGTGTGTGTGTGTGTGTGTGTGTGCTCTAATGTTTTTAGGGGAAGCGGGAAAGCCTTGTGTGTTCTTCCGTGTCCGTTTGTCCGTTTCAGTGTCCGCTTGGTTGGTTGGTTGGTTGTCTATCTTTTTCTCTTTCTTTCTCTTTGTCTTTGTCCTCTTTCTCTCTCCCCTCTCTATCTCTAACCCTCTCTCTCTCTCTCTCTCTCTCTCTCTATATATATATATATATATATATATATATATCCCCCCCTCTCTCTCTCCCCACCCTCTCTCTCTCTCTCTCTCTCTCTCTCTCACTCTCTCCCCACCCTCCCCTGTCTCAGTCCCTCCCTTCACTCTATTTGTCTGTGCCCGTATCTCTCTCTCTCTCTTCTTTTGTACGCTTCTGAGATGTGGGGTCTTAACAGACTCGATGATATTGAGAAGGTTCATTCCTTTGCATGTAAACGTTTTTTGAACACACAGCTTAAGAGTACCGAACAAGTTTGCATACGGCGAATTAGGACGTGATCCACTGTACATAAATAGTGCAACAAGGTGTATCAAGTACTGGTTAAAGTTGCTGAATATGAATGTGCACCGATTACCCAAATAGGCATATTTGATGTTGTTTAACCTAGACGAAAGGGGAAAAAAATGCTGGGTGTATTTAGTAAAAAATACTTTATTTAGACTTGGGTTTGGCCATGTCTGGTTGCAGCAAGGCGTTGGTTGTGAGCAAACTTTTTTGTCATTATTTAAGCAAAGAATGAAAGATATATTTATGCAAGAGTGGGACGAGTCAGTAATGTCTAAAGAAATATATCACAACTACAGACTGTTTAAAACTGGTTTTCAGTGTGAGCAATATTTTGACTTTGTGGATAAAAAGTGTTTTAGGGACTGTTTGGTAAAATTATGGCTTGGTTTGCTCCCAGTAAATGGATCATTTTTTAGGAGAACATTCAAATGTAATTCAAATTACGCATGTAAATGTTGTAATGTGGTCGAAGATGAAAACCATTTTATAAACAATTGTGTCCTTTACAATAACATGCAGCAAAAACATCTGAACTCTGAAGGTCAACCGTATGTTCACTTGCTGAAGAATGGTTCTGTTTACAGTATTCGTAAACTTTGCGTATATATATTTAATGCCCTGAAGATACGACAGGAATTCTGTGACAACAATGATGAAAGTTGGAATTAATTTACTATGCACAAGAAGCACTTTTGTTCTACAGGTTTAAGTTAGTTAGTACGTATTTTACATTTTGTTGTCGCTGCGTGATCACCATATTGTGTACTTTTGACCTCTTTCTAGGGGCCGGAGGCCTGGAGATAAAAGTTTTGTTCTTGTTCTTGTTCTCTCTCTCTCTCTCTCTCTCTCTCTCTCTCTCTCTCTCTCTCTCTCTCTGTGTGTGTGTGTGTGTGTGTGTGTGTGTGTGTGCATGCCTCTCTCTCTCTCTCTTTGTTTCTCTCTGTCTCTGTCTCTCCCTCTCTCTCTCTGTGCATGCATCATGTTATGTAAGTACGTGTGCGCGCGCGTATGCCTGTATTGGTGCACATCCCCTGACTGTATATCGTGCCGAGACAGGTGGGGATCGTCCTCAACATCATCCTTCTGGTGGTGTACGTCAAACGCAAGCTGCACAAGGACCCCACCAATGACTTCATACCGCAGATCGCCATCGTTGATCTCGTCGCCTCTTTCGTCGTCGTCATCCCTTCGTCCGTCTCCGCCATAATGCATGAGTAAGGAGACTGTAGAGGAGGGCTGTGTGTGTGTGTGTGTGTGTGTGTGTGTGTGTGTGTGTGTGTGTGTGTGTGTGTGTGTGTGTGTGTCTGTCTCTCAGTCTGTGTCTGTGCGTGCATGCGTACATGCATGCATGTGTGTGTGCGTGTGTGTTTGTGTGTGTTTGTGTGTGTATGTGTTTGTGTGTGTGTGTGTGTGTGTGTGTGTGTGTGTGTGTGTGTGTGTGTGTGTGTGTGTGTGTGTGTGTGTGTGTGTGTGTGCGTGTGTATGTGTGTGTGTGTGTGTGTGTGTGTGTGTGTGTGTGTGTGTGTGTGTTTCTGTCTGTCTGTCTGTCTGTGTCTGTGTCTGTGCGTGCATGTGTACATGCGTGCATGTGTGTGCGTGCGTGTGTGTATGTATGTGGGCGTGTGTGTATGTGTGCGTATGTGTTTGTGTGTGTGTGTGTGTGTGTGTGTGTGTGTGTGTGTGTGCGTGCGTGCGTGTGTGTGTGTGTGTGTGTGTGTTGTTGTTGTTGTTGTCTCCTCACCGTTGTCCCTCAATCAGGTGGCCCTTGTCGGACTCCATGTGCACGGTCCACGGGGTACTGGTCACGTGGTTCCATCTGCTCTCCTTCGCCCTCATCATCCTCATCTTCGTGGAGCGGGTGGTGAAAGCCTGGAACCCTGGCCTTCATGACGGCACCTTCAACAGACACATTTTTGTCGTCATCATCAGTGCCTTCGTGTGGGCTGGAGACCTGCTGGTGTCCCTGCTGCCCATTCTGGGCATAGGGTGAGTTCCAGTGTGGCTGTTTCGCTGAGGAGGAAGGTGACAATGGTTAAGACGCTTATCTGCCAGTCCAGAGTGCGTGAGGGTCTGGGTTCGAAACCTGGTCTTGGTCGTTCTCCCATGTTCCACTGGACGATCAACAGTAAGTGTACAGTCATTCGGATGGGGCGATAAACCGAGGGTATAGGGGGCGGGTGGAAGGCGGCACGCTGGAAGTCAGGGAGAAGGTAGAGTCTGTATTGGCGGGAAGATCGGGATCTGGTCATGTGTGGAGTGATGGCCTAGAGGTAACGCGTCCGCCTTGGAAGCGAGAAAATCTGAGCGCGCTGGTTCGAATCACGGCTCAGCCGCCGATAATTTCTCCCCCTCCACTAGACCTTGAGTGGTGGTCTGGACGCTAGTCATTCGGATGAAACGATAAACCGAGGTCCCGTGTGCAGCATGCACTTAGCGCACGTAGAAGAACCCACGGCAACAAAAGGGTTGTTCCTGGCAAAATTTTTTGTAAAAATCCACTTCGATAGGAAAAACAAAAACTGCACGCAGGAAAAAATACAAAAAAACGGATGGCGCTGTAGTGTAGCGACACGCTCTCCCTGGGAAGAGCAGCCCGAATTTCACATAGAAATACAAATACTATTTTACATCTTTAACAAGTGTTCTTTTTCCCAAATAGCAAACATAAGAGTCAAGGCCCCAAATGCTCATATGATAAGACCAGGACGAAATCAGACCGAAAGATCACATACTTTCAGTCGTGTTGAAAACTAAATGGATAAGTGATGTATGGATAGATGAGAGAAGGACAGGGAAGATGAGAACCAAAAGTTGTTTCAGTAGGAACAGCAAAAAGCAATAATTAGCAACAACACTAGCAGCAACAGCAATAGCTGTGGTAGCAGCAGCAACATTGGTAGAAGTTGATGATGTTGGCGATGATCATGATGATAGTCATGGTGATAATGATGTTTGATTCATTCCATCCTCTCACAGGAAACGGGTAATGACAGAAAGACAAACAGCCAAGCAAACGAGCCATCACCCACCAAAAATCAACAAACCATCTAATGTTTGTCTACAGGCATTTATAATTGTGTGTGTGTGTGTGTGTGTGAATATAAATTAGTGTTTAGTTCGAAGCCTGTGTGGGGTTTGCATGTACGTATTCGTTTAATGTTTAAAACAGCGGTTGATATTGTTTTAGGCCTACATGGAAAAGGCGCTAGATATAATTAAATCATTAGGCTGTAACCATCATCAGATACCCCTCTCTAATGTACATACCCCAACCCCCACCCCCCCACCCCTACCCCCCCACCCCCGTCCCCCTTTCCTACCCGCTTTACTCTCGCACCTCCTGACAGATCCATCGCCTTCAACAAGTACCAGAGTCAGTGCAGCCTCCTGCACCACCGGCACCACATCCACACCCACGCGCTCTTTGCTCTGGGTCTGTACTGCTCACCCCTCATCTGCCTCATCTGCTTCATCCTCCTCATCGAAAGACGGCGACGGGCCATCGTGCGCGAGCGGAGCGAGGAGCGAAACAGGCTGATAGACATCCAGGACGGAAAGGACGGGGAGGGTCCGCCAGGTGATGGTGATGATTGTGGTGGTGGTGGTGGTGGTGGTGGTGATGGTGATGATGGTGATGGTGATGATGGTGATGATGGTGGTGGTGGTGGTGGTGATGATGGTGATGGTGATGATGGTGGTGATGGTGGTGGTGGTGATGATGGTGATGGTGATGATGGTGGTGATGGTGGTGGTGGTGGTGGTGGTGGTGATGATGATGATGGTGATGGTGGTGATGATGGTGATGGTGGTGGTGAAGATGATGGTGATGATTGTGGTGATGATGATAATGGTGATGGTGGTGATGATGGTGATGATTGTGGTGATGGTGATGGTGGTGATGATGGTGGTGGTGGTGTGATGATGGTGGTGGTGGTGGTGATGATGGTGGTGGTGGTGATGATGGTGGTGGTGATGATGGTGGTGATGATGGTGATGGTGTGGTGATGATGATGATGATGGTGATGTTGGTGATGATGGTGATGATTGTGGTGATGGTGATGATGGTGGTGATGATGGTGATGGTGATGATGGTGATGGTTGTGGTGATGGTGATGGTGGTGGTGATGGTGGTGATGGTGATGGTGGTGGTGGTGGTGGTGATGATGGTGGTGGTGGTGATGGTGATGGTGGTGGTGATGATGATGGTGGTGGTGATGATGGTGATGGTGGTGGTGGTGGTGGTGATGATGGTGATGGTGGTGATGATGGTGATGGTGGTGGTGATGATGATGATGACGATGATGATGATGATGATGGTGATGATGGTGATGGTGGTGGTGATGATGGTGATGTTGTTGATTATGGTGATGATGATGATGGTGATGATGATGATGATGATGATGATGGTGATTATGATGGTGATGGTGATGGTGATGGTGATGGTGGTGGTGATGATGATGGTGATGGTGGTGGTGATGATGGTGATGATGGTGGTGGTGGTGGTGATTATGGTGATGGTGGTGGTGATGATGGTGATGCTGGTGATGGTGGTGATCTTGGTGATTATGGTGATGGTGGTGGTGATGATGACGATGGTTGTGATGGTGATCATGATGATGGTGGTTATGATGATGATGATGGTGATGATGATGATGGTGGTGGTGATGATGTTGATGATGGTGATGATGATGATGATGGTGATGTTGATGGTGGTAGGGATGGTGATGGTGATGATGGTGGTGGTGATGATGATGGTAGTGATGATGGTGATGGTGGTGATGGTGATGATGATGATGGTGATGATGATGATGATGATTATGATGATGGTGGTGATGATGGTGAAAGTGATGATGGTTGCGATGGTGATGATGATGATGGTGATGATGATGATGATGATTATGATGATGGTGGTGATGATGGTGATGGTGATGGTGGTGGTGATGATGATGGTGATGATGATGATGGTGATGATGATGGTGATGGTGGTAGTGATGCTGATGGTGTTGATGATGGTGATGATGATGGTGATGATGATGGTGGTGATGGTGATGATGATGGTGGTGATGATGATGGTGATGATGGTGGTGATGGTGATGATGATGATGATGGTGATGGTGATGATTATGGTGATGATGATACGGATACTTATACAGCGCCCATCCTCAAAGGGAGACCAAGCTCTATGCGCTATACAAACTCGGAGTCATTTACACAACAGGCTGCCTACCTGGGTAGAGCCGACTGACGACTGTCATTTAGCAGCTCATCATTCGTTTCCTGTGTCATTCAGTCAGGTTTCAGTCACGTATACATATAATTATAAAGACATGTAACATTTTACGTGTATGACCGTTTTGTTTATTTACCCAGACATGTAGGCAGCCATACTCCGTTTATGGGGGTGTGCTTGCTGGATAAACTCTTGTTTCCGTAACCTACATGGATTACAGGATCTTTAACGTGCGTACTCGATTTTCTGCGTGCGTATACACACAAAGGGGGTTCAGGCACTAGCAGGTCTGGACATAATTATGTTGAGCTTGGAGATGGGAAAAATCTCCCCTCTTTACCCACAAGGCGCCGTCACCGAGATTCGAACCCGGGACCCTCAGATTGAAAGTCCAACGCTCTATCCACTCGGCTGTTGCGCCAGTCTTAATGGCCCGGCGTAACGTCCTAGTTCGTCCTCCCTTTCCATAGATCCGCCGGGGGACGCATCAGTGTCCTAAATCGTCCCACAGGGGACTAGTCAGTGTCCTAAATCGTCCCACAGGGGACTAGTCAGTGTCCTAAATCGTCCCACAGGGGACTAGTCAGTGTCCTAAATCGTCCCACAGGGGACTAGTCAGTGTCCTAAATCGTCCCACGGCGGACTAGTCAGTGTCCTAAATCGTCCCACTGGGACTAGTCAGTGTCCTAAATGTTCCCACGGAGGACGCATCAGTGTCCTAAATCGTCCCTCACGGGACATTCTGGGACGTCCACCCCCCCCCCCCCCCCCCCACCACACCCAGCCCCCGACCCCCCCAGCCCCCCAACCCTCCATGCCGTTTGGGTCCCCACCGACATTATTCGAAAATCTGTCCCACCGCATCCCCCCCACCCCACCCCACTTCCCCCGCTACGCATACAAACGTTTCTGCTTTTATTTCATATTCATACATCCCGTGCACATTTTGATATGTGTGTGCCTTATTATGCCCTCTTGGTAGGTTTTCGCTAGTGACCACTTCTGTGTGACAATTGCTGACCAGTACTGACCATTTCCCAGATGTGTTCAGACTGCGTTATTTTTCTTACGTATGTGCATTGTTATCTTGGCAGACTTGTGACCGGTACCTGACCATTCTTATCACTAACAGTGTCATAATTGCATTAATTTGTGCGCATGTGCGCGTGCGCGTGGTTTTATGCTCATCGTGAATGTCGTTCTCGTGTGTGTATATGTGTTTGCATGTATGTGCGTGCATCGGTGTGTGTGGACGTGCGTACTTATATATACATACCTGTGTGTATGATTGTGTACGGTTTTGTTCTGATTTTTCTTCTTTTTTTTCTTCTACTTTTTAAAGGTGAGAAATGGGCTACCGTGACCAGACCTGGGGTTGCCACTGACAAGGATGGTAAAGACACCGGAAAAGGAAACACTAACACTACCCCCAATGCCCCGGATGGTGAAAAGAGCGGGCCCAACAAAGCTTTGGAGAAGCCAGTCCAAAATGGTAGGAGCTTTGTTGAGAGATAAAGGTGTAGTTCATCCCAAGTTTGGTAACATACTTGTTCAGCACTTACACTACATTAGTGGATCGGATTTTGGACCCGTTGATTCATGAACAATTTTGCTTTTTATCTGGCGGTTGGGTGCGGAGAGAACTCAAAACGTTTTTTATTCAAGGATTAAGATTTTAGGCATGGCCCATTCTTCCAGCCTGTCCTTGCTAATCTGCATCAGCTACAATAGCACATATATATTTAATGAAAAGGGGATAAAGAGAGAATTAAAAGAGAGAGAGAGAGGGAGAGAGAGAGAGAGAGAGAGAGAGAGAGAGATGGGGGGGAGGGGGGGGGGTGCGGATGGGAATAGGACTAAGAGGTTGGATCAAGAACCTATCCCCAAACAAAGCTAGGGGTATGGGGGAAGTGGACTAGGTGACTGGGAAAACAGGATGCTGGAGACACTGCAAAAAGAAAAACAACAACAAAAAAACAAAACAAAAAACCAAACAAAACAAACAAAAAAACAAGCAAACAAACAAAACAACAACAACAAAAACCCAAAACAAAAACAAACATAAACGTCCTTATCATAACTGATTGGTTATTTTCCAGGTAAAACTCCAATGTTCAAGAAGAACCCCAACATCCCCACCTCGAAGGCCGGAGCAGATACAGGAGACAAATCCGGCAAAGGCCCCTGCGCCAAGAAGACGTCACGGGAAGAGTTTCTGGAGCGCTACAACCGCCGCATGAATCGTCCTGTGTCTCAGACCCTGGTCAGAAGGATGTTCCGGGACACAGAGGATGAGAAGGACCACCACCAGGCCATGACGGCCCTCATCACCTGGTCAGTGCTGGAGGTCTGCTGGCTTTGGTGAGTGTCGCTTTGTTGTAGCTGTTAGTAGTGCTGAGCCTCTTCTTTTGCTTCGCCTCTTGGCAGTATCAGCCTGTATATATATCTAATTGTTTGTGTGTTTCAAATAAAACTGGTGTACTTGCATGAAAGTGGAAATCTTAGCTAAAGAGGACCTTTCTAAATGTTTTACTTGCAGTTGCACGTTTAAATAAAACTGGTGTACGAGCATGAAAGTGGAAAACGTTGTAATAGAAGACCTTTCTAAATGTTTACTTGCAATTGCACGTTTAAACAAAACCGGTGTACGAACATGAAAGTGGAAAACGTTGTAATAGAAGACCTTTCTAAATGTTTTATTTGCAGTTGCACGTCTAAATAAAACCGGTGGACGAACATGAAAGTGGAAAACTTTGTAATAGAAGACCTTTCTAAATGTTTTACTTGCAGCTGCACGTCATGAACTTACGATGT